>NC_053024.1:420096331-420371153 GCF_003073215.2 Triticum urartu
AATTACTGGATTTATTCTTTAATAGGAAATTCCAGAAAATAGTCAAAACTTCTAAAAATCATAGAAAATCAACCATAGCTCCAAATGCAAAGATTTATATATGAAAAATGATCAGAAAAATTCAATCTATCCATCTGTAATGGTTTTATGCATGACAAAACAAGTTTATCTTGCTGTTTAAGCATAATAAGGAAATGCACTATTAAGGCCATGTTTAATGAGCTAATATTTGAGTCTTTGATTCAAATGAGTTCATTCCTTTCTGTTATAACTTGCATTAGGCCAAGACACATTCATATTCCCATGTCATAGCATGCATCATATTGTTGCATATCGTCCTGTGTTGATTGTGTTCCGATGTGTTCTTCGTGGTAGGTTCTGCCTCCGAGGATATTCACGAGTATCCAACTGAAGGGCAGTATCCCACTACCACTCCATCAGGCAAGCAACCCATTGATCATTTCGATACAAACCCATGTTCTCGCTTCTGCTCTGGTTTACTGCATTAAGACAACGCGGTTCAAACTGCTGTGTGTTACGGTAGTTGAACCCTTATCCTCTGCATGACCTGTCATTGCCACAGTAACTAGATGAAACCCACTAGCATGTGTAGGAGTTGATTGAGCCATGTATGTGATTCCTACCTTGCTATGCCTGCTATGCTTAGAGTTGTGTCAGGTCTGGTTCATCTGGGTGATGGGCTAGAGTGAAATGCTTGTGTCGGTAATATGAGGGATGTGTTGAACATGTTTTGGTAAAGGTATCGATGAGAGGCCATATAGGAGTACATGGTGGGTAGTTTCATTGAGGCCGTCCATAAGAACTGAGATCTGTATGTGTGATTTAAGATGTAGTTACTACCGTACATTGGGCCCGAAACGAATGGACCCTCTCGGCTTCTTAATCACCCTAGTACTCTGTCCAGGAGTTGCAAATAGTTTCTGGTGTTTGTAGGTTATGTGTTGGCGGCCGTGCGTAGCGCTGACCCTAGGGGTGGGCTATGTTGCGGTAGATACACCGTGGCACGGTGTACCGAGTCACCCGTTTGGTGTCTCGGGAACCCTGTACACATCGTTCGGGGCCGTATGTGGAAACCTCGGCCGGACTCCCTGCGGATGGAACCTGGATAGGCGATAAACCTGGACTAGAGACTTAAGTGTTTAGGTAGGCCGTGGCCGACACCCTCGCTGGGCTTCCGCTTGAAGGTTGCCGAGTACATGTCGTGTAAACGGCGGTAAGTGGTGAAAGCGTGTATGAAGAAGTACACCCCTGCAGGGTATAAAACTATTCGAATAGCCGCGTCCGCGGTAAAGGACTACTTGGTTGCCTATACAGTTCATAGACAAGTTAATGGATACTACTAAAAGACTCAAGATAAGTGTGAGTACCGAGGATGGCCCTCTCGTAGGATGACGAGGGAGGATCCCCGTGGAGTATTGTGTTGGTGAGTAGTGGACTCGTGTGCGAAAACTATTTTACTGGTGGAGTTCCGTAGGATAGCTTAGCCAAGAGTCAAAGCTGGCTTGCTGCATTAACCCCACCACCTTCTTGAGAATAAGCATGTATAGTAGGTTCTGATGTAAGACTTGCTGAGTACCTTTGTACTCATGTTTGCTTAATTACTGTTTTCAGACGACAACACCGCCCCCTCCGATGGGTTCTACGTAGATCTTGACGTCGACGAGTGACTAGCCACCCAGGTGGTGATCCTGGCCATGGAGGGCCCTATGTAGATAGACAGGCTTCAAGAAGCCTTCTTTCTTCTAGAGTCTGTACTCAGACTAGTTGCTTCCGCATGTGCTTGTATGTTTGTATGACTTGAGTGTCGGGTCATGTGACCCCTATCTGTATGAACATGTTATGTATGGCTCCCTGGAGCCTTTAAATAAAGTACTTGAGTTGTAGAGTTTTGTTGTGATGCCATGTTGTATGTACTCATATCGGGCATATTGTGTGTATGATTGAAATGCTTGGTATGAGTGGGATCCGACAATCTAGTTGTTTATCCTTGGCAGCCCTTCTTATGGGGAAATGTAGTCTAGTGTTCCTCGAGCCATAGTAGTCCGCTACAGCCCGGTTCACCGGAGTCCTGCTAGCCCAGCACTACTGCTCAGGACACTTGACTGGCCGGCATGTGTTTCACTTTGTTCCTATGTCTGTCCCTTCGGGGAAATGTCACGCGGTGATATCCGGAGTCCTGCCTAGCCTGCTACAGCCCGGGTTCCCCGGAGTCCTGTTAGCCCAGTGTTACAGCCCGAAATCACTCGCTGATGACCGACATGTTTGATGTGATTCATGTATGCCTGTCTCCATAGGTCTATGCCGCTTTGGGTTCACGACTAGCCATGTCGGCCCGGGTTCTCTGTCATATGGATGCTAGCGACACTATCATATACGTGAGCCAAAAGGCGCAAACGGTCCCGGGCCATGGTAAGGCGACACCGTGGGATACCGTGCGTGAGGCCGCAAAGTGATATCAGGTGTTACCGGCTAGATCGATGTGACTTGGAATCGGGGTCCTGACAGCATTGGTATCAGAGCCGGACTGCCTGTAGGTTCGTTGAGCCAAACTGGTCGATGTCGAGTCTAGAAATGCTTTAGTTATATGTAGGGGAATTTATTGTGGGAGGGAACGTAAGGCTCTTTTACTCCTTTACCCTATGCCTCTGATCTGAGTCATTCTCTTCTCATTCAACGTGGGTTAAGGACTAGCCTCTCTCCTTCTATCAGGTTCACGTGTTACTAATCCGTAGTAGCTTATAGGATTGTTGTTACAAGTCCCAGTTCAGTTTCTACTATTCTTAGTATGTTGCTAATTGGATCAGAACCTTGATATGATGTTGTTGAGTGGTATTGCGAACTGTTGTGGATGTCTCAAATCTTTTTCTGAGCATTTACAGCTGTTATGCTGTCCAATTTTCCCTAGAAATTCTGATGTCTTTGCATTGTGGTTGTGCTTTCAGATGGCCAACCGTGTTCAAAACCAAGTGGTTCGCCTGACCCGGTGCCTCGACGTGCCCGGTCATACTGCTATGTTAGTCCGGGTAATGATCGAGACGGGTTACCGTTGGTATCCCGAATACACCGTCGAAGAGAAATTCCCAGACTTTAATCAAAGCCAATATTTCTGCACCGTTAGGATATTTCCTTCTTATCCTGGATCTACCGAGCCCCTTCACTGTTCCTATGGACTGGGGGTTACTGTTGAGATGGTTGTGCAGGATGCTGCCTATTCCATGATGACCATCATGCGAGTCCGGACTGGCCTGCTTCGGAACACCGACTTCCGTTACATGCCAGCTTCACTTCCGGGAGCTCAAGGGTATCTTCAGGCTAACTATGCTGACTCCACTCAGGAGGACTCATTAACTCGTACCACTGCCGAGATGCTCGAAGATAAGGACCGAGAGAATCGGGCCTTGAGGCTGGAGCTTTTCAATACCCGTGCTGATCATTGGGCCACATTGACTCGGTTTGCACCTGCGGTGCAAGCTGGATGTATGGATACAAGGGATCTGTATCCTGTGAGATCAGCTCTGCCAGACATGGTGGATTGGCGTGATGTGGGAGGCATCACCCCACCCCGTGGTCCCCGCAGGCCACCGTTTGTTGGTCCAAGACCTCATCCTAGTCCCTATGGTCCACAGGCTCCTCAGGACCGTCTGTTCCCGGATGGTCACGTTGAACTTCCAGGCTATGGAGGTGACTTCTATGAGGACTACTACGGAGCTGTTTGAGTTAGTAGTAGTATCACTAGTATTGTAATAGTTGTATCTTCACTGTCCCGCGTGACTGGTGGACTACAACTTAGTGTGTAATCAATTCCGGAGGTGTAGACAAATAATGTATAGGAGCTTGGAATGCCTCCGATGAGATGTAACGTCTTTCATCATAGTTGTACTGTAGCCTGGGCTTGTACTAAACTATGTATGATGTGTATGACCGATGGTATATATATGGCAGTTTTATATTGCCATGACATACGGATGAACATCTCTGCATTCCGTGTTATCCATTACATACTGCACTTCCTTGCTAAGTTTGATCCATCCTTATCTAAACCATTGTCTTGTTTTCTCCTAGGATGGTCAACACCCGCAGCAACCCTGCTGCCTTGGAGCAGGGGGAAGCCAGTGCAGCTAGGGGTGAAAATCTGCCTCACCCGCCTTCTCTGGCCGAAGTGATGCTGGAGGTGGAAAGAAACAAGCGTGAGACTAACCGTCTACTAGAGCGGATTGAACAGAACACTGCATGCCATCTGCGAAATGACTTGGTGTCAATCAATGACTTCATCAAGCTGTACCCACCAAAGTTTAACCATTCCGTCGAACCCCTCGACGCGGATGACTGGCTTCGCAGCATCACTCACAAGCTACGTTCTGGCAACGTAGCCGAAGCCGACAAGGTTACTTATGCTGCCTATCACCTCGAAGGCCCTGCTAGCCTTTGGTGGGAAAACTTCGAAGCTATGCGCCTGGTCGGCCAAATCACTACTTGGGCTGAATTCAGTGAGGCTTTCCGTGAGCATCACATCCCGGAAGGTCTCATGGATCGCAAGAGGGAGGAGTTCTGCAACTTCACCCAAGGAAGACTGACTGTGGATTCATATAGTCGTGAATTTGGGAATCTGGCACGCTATGCCCCTGAAGAGGTATCTACTGACGCTAAGAAGCAGACAAGGTTCCGCAAGGGACTTAGCCCTGAGCTTCGCCGCGATCTCCGTCTGCACGAGTGCACATCCTTTCAAAAGTTGGTCAATAAAGCCATCAGCGCTAAGATAGGCCAGACTGATTATGACGCTTCACGCAAGCACTCCCGTGATTTTGGCTCTTCATCCGGCTCTGGAACTCAGAAGCGCCGGGTGTGGATTCCAAGGACGGCACTGCCACCCAGGTTCATCCCGAGGCCATCCTTTGAGGCACCTCGTCCCAACCAGCAATTTGCACCGCCCAAGCCCTATGGTGGCCCCGCTGCTAATGCTGCTCCATGCCCCACTATGGTGACATGCTTTAAGTGTGGAGAGCCGGGTCACTATAGTCGAGAGTGTCCCCAGAACAACAATCCCATTCAAACTGGAAAGTCTGTTGGCCATGGTAAGCCCGCGGGAAAGACATTCTACGCCAAGCCGGTCACTACTGCCCGTGGCCATGTCAACTATGTTTCAGCCGAGGAGGCTCATGAGGATCCCAACGTCGTCCTTGGTACGCTCCTTGTTAACTGCCATCCGGCATCTGTTCTTTTCGATACTGGAGCATCTCATTCATTTATATCCGAGAACTATGCTCGATTGCACAACACGACATTCTGTGACATGCCCACTTCCATGGTAATTCAAACTCCGGGTTCCAAATGGCAAACTTCTAGAGTAAGCCATGGGAACGAAATTCTTGTCGATAGACTTGTCTTTCTTGCATCATTAATAGCTCTCAAGTCCACGGACATAAACATCATCTTGGGTATGGACCGGATGTCAGCTCATTATGCTAAGATCGATTGTGCCACTAGAACTGTTCAACTTACTCACCCATCGGGCGAGACAGTCAATGTCTTAACTCGAGTGGCCAAGCGCCAGCTTTACTCCCTAAATGCCAACCCTCTTCCAGACCTTGAGGATGTTCCGGTAGTCCGAGACTTTCCGGATGTCTTTCCAGAAGAACTGCCAGGTGTTCCACCTGACAGGGATGTTGAGTTTGTGATAGACCTTGTTCCAGGAACCGTTCCAATTTCTAGAAGACCCTACAAGATGGCACCCTTAGAACTAGCCGAGCTTAAGAACCAACTCGATGAGTCCTTGAAAAAGGGTTTCATCCGTCCTAGTTCCTCTCCTTGGGCTTGCCCCGTCCTCTTCGTTAAGAAGAAGGATGGAATGGATCGAATGGTTGTGGATTACCGACCTGTCAATTTGGTCACCATCAAGAACAAATATCCGCTTCCCAGGATCAACGATCTGTATGATCAGCTCGCTGGATCCTCAATCTTTTCCAAGATGGATCTGAGGTTGGGCTACCATCAAATCAAAATCAGAAACGGGGACATTCCCAAAACGGCCTTTGTTACTCGTTATGGCCAATACGAGTACACCGTTATGTCCTTCGGTTTAACCAATGCCCCAGCCACCTTCTCCCGGTTAATGAACTCAGTTTTCATGGAGTACTTGGATAAATTCGTCGTAGTATACCTCGATGACATACTCATCTACTCCAAGAATGAAGAGGAACATGCCGAACATCTAAGGCTGGTATTGATGAAACTTCGAGAGCATCGCCTTTATGCCAAATTCTCCAAGTGTGAATTTTGGTTGCCAGAAGTGACCTATCTAGGCCATGTAATTTCTGGTAAGGGTATTGCTGTCAATCCTGAGCGAGTTCAAGCCATCCTTGATTGGACTCCACCTGAGACGGTCAAGCAAGTTCGGAGCTTCCTTGGCTTAGCGAGCTATTGCCGCCGCTTCGTCGAGAATTTCTCCAAGGTTGCTAAACCTCTAACTGAACTCCTCAAGAAAGATAAAAAGTTTGAGTGGACTCCACAGTGCGAGTTCAGCTTTCAGGAACTGAAAAGACGCCTGGCATCTGCTCTCGTACTGGTACCACCAGATTTCTCCAAGGACTTTATTATCTATTGCGACGCCTCGCGACAAGGACTAGGTTGCATACTCATGCAAGATCGTCAGGTAATTGCCTATGCTTCACGGCAATTACACCCACATGAGGAAAACTATCCCACACATGATCTAGAGCTTGCAGCTGTAGTCCATGCACTTAAAACTTGGCGACATTACCTTCTCGGTAATCGTTGCGAGATCTTCACCGATCACCAAAGTTTGAAATATATCTTCACCCAACCAGATTTGAATCTCAGGCAAAGACGTTGGGTTGAGTTGATCTCGGATTATGACTTAGGAATAACTTACACCCCGGGCAAAGCCAACGTCATGGCTGATGCGCTAAGCCGTAAGTCCTATTGTAACAACCTGATGTTACAACAAAGTCAACCATTTCTCCATGAGGAATTTCGTAAGCTAAATCTTCACATTGTTCCTCGAGGATTCCTATCCACCCTGGTGGCGAAACCTACCCTTACGGATCAGATCATCAAGGCACAGAAGGTAGATCCGGGAATCTCCCGTATTAAGAGAAACATTAAGAAAGGAGTCGCGAATTGTTTCTCCATTGATGATCAAGGTGTTGTATACTTTGGGAATCGCCTAGTGGTTCCAAAGGCATGAAACCTGAGGCGGCTGATCCTTAAGGAAGCTCATGAATCCCCTCTCACCATTCATCCCGGTAGTACCAAAATGTATCAAGACCTACGCCAAAGGTTTTGGTGGACTAGGATGAAGAGGGAAATCGCTCAAAACATTGCTAATTGCGACGTTTGTCGTCGTGTTAAAGCAGAGCATCAACGACCTGCTGGCACCCTTCAACCTTTGGCTATCCCTGAATGGAAATGGGATAAAATTAGTATGGATTTCATCACTGGGTTTCCCACAACCAAGAGAGGGAATAATGCCATCTTCGTCGTGATCGACCGACTTTCCAAAGTAGCGCATTTCCTACCTATTCGTGAGAGTATCACCGCTAGCCAGCTAGCCGATTTATACATCTCCCGAATAGTGTCTCTTCATGGTGTTCCATTGGAAATTAACTCAGACCGTGGGAGTCTCTTCACCTCTCGATTTTGGGAAAGTTTCCAAAATGCTATGGGAACTCGTCTCTCTTTTAGCACCGCCTTCCATCCTCAATCAAGTGGTCAAGTAGAGCGAGTCAATCAAATTCTGGAAGATATGCTCCGAGCTTCTGTCATCTCGTTCGAAATGAGTTGGGAGAAATGCCTTCCCTTCACGGAGTTTGCTTATAACAATAGTTATCAAGCTAGCTTAGGCAAAGCTCCTTTCGAAGTTCTTTATGGACGAAAATTTTGAACGCCTCTTAACTGGTCAGAAACCGGGGAAAGACAACTCTTTGGCTCGGATATGATTCAGGAAGTAGAAGAGCAGGTTCGCGTTATTCGTGAGAAATTGAAAACAGCCCAATCTCGTCAAAAGAGTCAATATGATCGTAAACATAAGCCTATGATCTATGAAGTCGACGAGAAGGCTTACCTTCGGGTTACTCCGTTAAAGGGAACCCATCGTTTCGGTATCAAAGGCAAATTGGCTCCTCATTACATTGGACCCTTTCGCATTCTTGCCAAACGAGGAGAAGCTACCTACCAATTGGAACTACCTCCGCATCTTTCCAGAGTTCATGATGTCTTCCACGTTTCTCAACTCAGGCGTTGCTTCGCGGATCCCATCCATGGAGTGGACCACGAAATGCTTGATCTACAAGATAACCTCTCATATCAGGAATATCCCGTTCGTATCCTTGATCAAGCCGAGCGTACCACTCGACGTCATAATATCAAGTTTCTCAAGGCTCAATGGTCACACCATTCCGAGAAAGAAGCCACTTGGGAAAGGGAGGATCGTCTTCGACTCGAGTACCCCACCTTCTTCCCGGAGGATCCTAAATCTCGGGACGAGATTCTTTTGAGTGGGGGTGAGTTGTCACAGTTGTCACACCCTAGCTAGTTCAAGCATTAGAGTGTGCATCATGTTTAAATTTCTCTTAAATTTGAAATGGGGAAAGCAGAAACCCCCAACACCCCCTGGAAACAACTAGGGTTTACTAAAATTATTTTCAATGAACCTGAAATGCCCTTCTAAAAAGTTCATCCCTCTTTGTCTTGGGTTAGAACCTCTGGCAAAATTGGTGCACAATTTTCTAGGTCAATAGAAGGTCATTGAATTAAATCATAAGTATTTGATTTGGGCATTTAAATGCTATAAAATAATTTAAATGCTCAAATAATTCTGGAAATAAATGTTTGCTGTTGGAAATATTCTAAACAGAGCCCACAATTATTTTCAGGATTTTTGGAAACGTTTTAGTATTTTAATTAAAGCCCAACAGTTGCAGTTAAATAGAAAAACAGAAACAAATAAAAAAAAAGAGAGAGAGGGAAGCTACCTGGGCCTTACCTGTGCTGGCCCAGCCCACCTGGCTCGGCCCAGCCGACTGGCTGCCAGTCGTCGTCCTCCTCCCCGCCAGAAGGACGCGGAGCGCGTGGCCGGCGCCCGCGGCCACACGCCGGCCACCTCCTGCTTCTGCCGACGTCCTGGAGACGTCCAGGGATGCCACGCGACCCCCACGTCCCCCTCTCATCCTCGCTCACTCTCCCCCTCGTCTCCCTCACTCTCTCCCGTGATGCCCGAGCGCGTTCCTCGCTGCCGTTCGCCGTAGACGACGCCAGAGCCACCCCCTCGCCCCTACCCCGCACATGGCCGAACTCCGGCCGCCGCCTTGGAGCTCGCCGTCGTTGTCTCCGCCACCATAGGCCCGGCCTCCACCACCACTAGATGCGCGCCTGCAAGAGCTCTCCAACGAGCCCAAGAACGGCCTCGCCCGTGCCCTGTGGGCGTTTTCCGAGCCGCCACCGTCTCGGGCCTCGCACGGCTCGAGTCGCCGGCGGGATTAGCCCCGCTGACCAGGGGTTTGACCCCAGTTTGACTCCCCTGAGTCAATGACAAGTGGGCCCCCTCTGCTAACTAAATCAAATTAGTCTTAACTAAAAATAATTAGTTTAATTAACTACTGACACGCGGGACCCACCAGTCAGGTTTGACCTGGACGTCCCCGTTGACCACTGACGTCACCCTGACGTAATGCTGACGCAGTAATTAATTACTGGATTTATTCTTTAATAGGAAATTCCAGAAAATAGTCAAAACTTCTAAAAATCATAAAAAATCAACCATAGCTCCAAATGCAAAGATTTATATATGAAAAATGATCAGAAAAATTCAATCTATCCATCTGTAATGGTTTTATGCATGACAAAACAAGTTTATCTTGCTGTTTAAGCATAATAAGGAAATGCACTATTAAGGCCATGTTTAATGAGCTAATATTTGAGTCTTTGATTCAAATGAGTTCATTCCTTTCTGTTATAACTTGCATTAGGCCAAGACACATTCATATTGCCATGTCATAGCATGCATCATATTGTTGCATATCGTCCTGTGTTGATTGTGTTCCGATGTGTTCTTCGTGGTAGGTTCTGCCTCCGAGGATATTCACGAGTATCCAACTGAAGGGCAGTATCCCACTACCACTCCATCAGGCAAGCAACCCATTGATCATTTCGATACAAACCCATGTTCTCGCTTCTGCTCTGGTTTACTGCATTAAGACAACGCGGTTCAAACTGCTGTGTGTTACGGTAGTTGAACCCTTATCCTCTGCATGACCTGTCATTGCCACAGTAACTAGATGAAACCCACTAGCATGTGTAGGAGTTGATTGAGCCATGTATGTGATTCCTACCTTGCTATGCCTGCTATGCTTAGAGTTGTGTCAGGTCTGGTTCATCTGGGTGATGGGCTAGAGTGAATGCTTATGTCGGTAATATGAGGGATGTGTTGAACATGTTTTGGTAAAGGTATCGATGAGAGGCCATGTAGGAGTACATGGTGGGTTGTTTCATTGAGGCCGTCCATAAGAACTGAGATCTGTATGTGTGATTTAAGATGCAGTTACTACCGTACATTGGGCCCGAAACCAATGGACCCTCTCGGCTTCTTAATCACCCTAGTACTCTGTCCAGGAGTTGCAAATAGTTTCTGGTGTTTGTAGGTTATGTGTTGGCGGCCGTGCGTAGCGCTGACCCTAGGGGTGGGCTATGTTGCGGTAGATACACCGTGGCACGGTGTACCGAGTCACCCGTTTGGTGTCTCGGGAACCCTGTACACATCGTTCGGGGCCGTATGTGGAAACCTCGGCCGGACTCCCTGCGGATGGAACCTGGATAGGCGATAAACCTGGACTAGAGACTTAAGTGTTTAGGTAGGCCGTGGCCGACACCCTCGCTGGGCTTCCGCTTGAAGGTTGCCGAGTACATGTCGTGTAAACGGCGGTAAGTGGTGAAAGCGTGTATGAAGAAGTACACCCTGCAGGGTATAAAACTATTCGAATAGCGCGTCCGCGGTAAAGGACTACTTGGTTGCCTATACAGTTCATAGACAAGTTAATGGATACTACTAAAAGACTCAAGATAAGTGTGAGTACGAGGATGGCCCTCTCGTAGGATGACGAGGGAGGATCCACGGTGGAGTATTGTGTTGGTGAGTAGTGGACTCGTGTGCGAAAACTATTTTACTGGTGGAGTTCCGTAGGATAGCTTAGCCAAGAGTCAAAGCTGGCTTGCTGCAATAACCCCACCACCTTCTTGAGAATAAGCATGTATAGTAGGTTCTGATGTAAGACTTGCTGAGTACCTTTGTACTCATGTTTGCTTAATTACTGTTTTCAGACGACAACACCGCCCCCTCCGATGGGTTCTACGTAGACCTTGACGTCGACGAGTGACTAGCCACCCAGGTGGTGATCCTGGCCATGGAGGGCCCTATGTAGATAGACAGGCTTCGAGAAGCCTTCTTTCTTTCTAGAGTCTGTACTCAGACTAGTTGCTTCCGCATGTGCTTGTATGTTTGTATGACTTGAGTGTCGGGTCATGTGACCCCTATCTGTATGAACATGTTATGTATGGCTCCCTGGAGCCTTTAAATAAAGTACTTGAGTTGTAGAGTTTTGTTGTGATGCCATGTTGTATGTACTCATATCGGGCATATTGTGTGTATGATTGAAATGCTTGGTATGAGTGGGATCCGACAATCTAGTTGTTTATCCTTGGCAGCCTTTCTTATGGGGAAATGTAGTCTAGTGTTCCTCGAGCCATAGTAGTCCGCCAGGTGGTGATCCTGGCCATGGAGGGCCCTATGTAGATAGACAGGCTTCAAGAAGCCTTCTTTCTTCTAGAGTCTGTACTCAGACTAGTTGCTTCCGCATGTGCTTGTATGTTTGTATGACTTGAGTGTCGGGTCATGTGACCCCTATCTGTATGAACATGTTATGTATGGCTCCCTGGAGCCTTTAAATAAAGTACTTGAGTTGTAGAGTTTTGTTGTGATGCCATGTTGTATGTACTCATATCGGGCATATTGTGTGTATGATTGAAATGCTTGGTATGAGTGGGATCCGACAATCTAGTTGTTTATCCTTGGCAGCCCTTCTTATGGGGAAATGTAGTCTAGTGTTCCTCGAGCCATAGTAGTCCGCTACAGCCCGGTTCACCGGAGTCCTGCTAGCCCAGCACTACTGCTCAGGACACTTGACTGGCCGGCATGTGTTTCACTTCGTTCCTATGTCTGTCCCTTCGGGGAAATGTCACGCGGTGATATCCGGAGTCCTGCCTAGCCTGCTACAGCCTGGGTTCCCCGGAGTCTTGATAGCCCAGTGCTACAGCCCGAAATCACTCACTGATGACCGACATGTTTGATGTGATTCATGTATGCCTGTATCCATAGGTCTGTGCCGCTTTGGGTTCACGACTAGCCATGTCAGCCCGGGTTCTCTGTCATATGGATGCTAGCGACACTATCATATACGTGAGCCAAAAGGCGCAAACGGTCCCGGGCCATGGTAAGGCGACACCGTGGGATACCGTGCGTGAGGCCGCAAAGTGATATGAGGTGTTACCGGCTAGATTGATGTGACTTGGAATCGGGGTCCTGATACTGGTGGTCCACAAGGGATCTGATGTGAGCATCGGTACTCAACCAGAGGAAGAAAGAATGCAAATGAGGTCAGATTATAGAAACAACTGACTAACTCAAAGCTCAAATGCAAAAGAATTAATATTTCCAAATCAATGAATTAGAAGCATAGGCTCTGATCAAAAGATAAATGAGTTGAATAGTCATAGATCGGCAATCAATCAAGGTTTGAATTGCCGAGAACCAACTCATGTTCAGGGTGACGTCTGAGGCTGGAAGAACAAATTCTAAGGATTGCGATTATTCGCAACATATTGAATCAACGGACTCAAATGATGATGATAAAGGATGCTAATAAGATCACCACACTTATGGGAATAATCATAATGAAAGCAAGCAAGAAATTCCAAAGCAATAGGTTGCTGAGGATCGGAAGATCGAATGGTATTTCGAAGACTTCTGTGAAACACATGAACAACTAGGACGAGTGGATACTCGGTAAGTGCGAGAAAGTATCCGTAGGGGTAATTCTGCGGCAAGGAACTACAAGACAGTGGTACAAGGGGTTCTTAAAAGTCAGAGAGCAATACGATGCATCTTGTAACAACAAGAGAAACCCAGAGTAATGGTATGAACAACAAGTGTATGTCGTTATCCATATGGATATATCGGTAGTAGGGAATTGAAAATGCAAAGGGCACAAGGGTCTCGGGAATGATCGAAGAGTATCTTCAAAATCTTCTGGTGCAGTAGACGATCATCTGTAATAAGGGGATCTCCGGAAGGAAGTAATTACGAGAACCTAGAGTTAGAGTTAGCAAAACCTTTTAACCTGACTAGAAGAGAAATCAGAGTAGAGTATAGGTCGAGGAATAAAAGATCCTAATACCACCCAATGGTGACGTGGGCCCATGGGCCGCACAGCCATGTTAGTAAAACAATTTTCATCGACTAGACTCAACTTCGGCCAAGGAGTGGGGAAGGGGGATTCCTACAGGCAATCGGCTCTAATACCAACTTGTGACGCCCCCGATTCAATCGTACACTAATCATGCACGCAAATGTGTACGATCAAGTTCAGGGACTCACGGGAAGATATCACAACACAACTCTAAAACATAAATAAGTCATACAAGCATCATAATACAAGCCAGGGGCCTCGAGGGCTCGAATACAAGTGCTCGATCATAGACGAGTCAGCGGAAGCAACAATATCTAAGTACAGACATAAGTTAAACAAGTTTGCCTTAAGAAGGCTAGCACAAACTAGGATACAGATTGAAAGAGGCGCAGGCCTCCTGCCTGGGATCCTCCTAAACTACTCCTGGTCGTCGTCAGCGGCCTGCACGTAGTAATAGGCACCTCCAGTGTAGAAGGAGTCGTCATCGACGGTGGCGTCTAGCTCCTGGGCTCCAACGTCTGGTCGCAGCAATCGGGTATAGAAAGGGGGAAAAGAGAGGGCAAAGCAACCGTGAGTACTCATCCAAACTACTTGCAAGCAAGGAGCTACACTACATATGTATGCATTGGTACCAAATGGAATAAGGCTATCATATGTGGACTGAACTGCAGAATGCCGGAATAAGAGGGGGATAGCTAGTCATATCGAAAACTACGCTTCTGGCCACCTCCATCTTGTAGAATGTAGAAGAGAGTAGATGGTAAGTTCACCAAGTAGCATCGCATAGCATAATCCTAACCGATGATCCTCTCCTCGTCGCCCTGTGAGAGAGCGATCACCGGTTGTATCTGGCACTTGGAAGGGTGTGTTTTATTAAGTATCCGGTTCTAGTTGTCATAAGGTCAAGGTACAACTCCGGGTCGTCCTTTTACCGAGGGACACGGCTATTCGAATAGATCAACTTCCCTACAGGGGTGCACCACATAACCCAACACGCTCGATCCCATTTGTCCGGACACACTTTTCTGGGTCATGCCCATCCTCGGAAGATCAACACATCGCAGCCCTACCTAGGCACAACAGAGAGGTCAACACGCCGGTCTAAATCCTATGGCGCAGGGGTCTGGGCCCATCGCCCATTGCACACCTGCACGTTGCGAGGGCGGCCGGAAGCAGACCTAGCCTAGCAGGCGTTCTAGTCCAATCTGGCGCGCGCCGCTCAGTCGCTGATGTCACGAAGGCTTCGGCTGATACCACGACATCGAGTGCCCATAACTGTCCCCGGGTAGATGGTTAGTGCGTATAGGCCAGTGGCCAGACTCAGATCAAATACCAAGATCTCGTTAAACGTGTTATCTTGAAATAACCGCAAACGCCGACCAGGGTCAGGCCCACCTCTCTCCTAGGTGGTCTCAACCTGCCCTATCGCTTCGTCACAAAGATCCACATAGAGGGCCATTGGGACAAAGGTCCTTTCAGCCCCCAATCCGTGAATCACTAGCAGGTGCTCCACAAGCCGACCCTACTTTAGTCACCACATGTATCATGTATAAAGTATATAGTATATACCCGTGATCACCTCTCGAGTGATCACGGCCCGATAGTATAGCATGGCAGACGGACAAGAATGTAGGGCCACTGATGATAAACTAGCATCCTATACTAAGCATTAGGATTGCAGGTAAAGGTAACAACAGTAGTAGCAAGGACAGGCTATGCATCAGGATAGGATTAATGGAAAGCAGTAACATGCTACACTTATCTAATGCAAGCAGTCTAGAGAAGAATAAGCGATATCTGGTGATCAAGGGGGGGGCTTGCCTGGTTGCTCTGGCAAGAGAGAGGGGTCGTCAACACCGTAGTCGTACTGGATAGCAGCGGCGTTGGTCTCGGTGTCTAGCGAGAGAAGAGGGGGAAGAAACAATAAATATAATGCAAACAAAGCATCACAAAACATAATGAGGCAATAGGCGGTGCTAGGTATGCCCTAACGCGGTAGGAGGTGATACCGACGAAGGGGGGAAACATCCGGGAAAGTATCCCCGGTGTTTCACGTTTTTAGACAGATGAACCGGAGGAGGAAAGTTACGTGTTCGCTATGCTAGGGATGTGTGGTGGACGAACAAGCTGTGTTTCTGGATTCGTCTCGTCGTTCTGAGCAATTTTCATATACAAAGTTTTTCTATCCGAGCTACGGTTTAATTTTATGACGTCAGCAGTCAACAGGGGTGTGAACTGGTCAAACTGACGTATGGGACCCACCTGTCATTGTCTAACTAACTAACTAACTGTTTAGTTAGAGTAATTAGTAGGTTAATTAGGTTTAATAGTTAGTTATCAGAATTAATTTAGTTAATTAATATTTTAATTATTTTTAATTATTTTTTTAATTAATTCTCCTTCTTCTTCTTTTTTATAACATTCTGGGGTGGGGCCCCCTTGTCATAGGCCAAATGCCTTAATGGGCGCTGGGCAAAAGGGGCAGTGGGCGAAGCCGCAGCCCGCCCTGGTAGCGAGGCGAGGCCGCGCCAGCGCTGGTTTCGGGCGCGGACGTCGGCGGTCATGGCCAGAAGCTGGTGAGGCCGAGCGCGCCCGGCGGAGGATGGCGCCGGCGGTCAGCAGTAGCGGGATGGGAGCGGACGGCGATGCGGCAGAGGCCAGGAGAGAGGCGCGAGGCACGGGGAGCGAGCAGCTCTAGATGGCCGCAGCGATGGCGGCCGGGGCGGGGCGCGGCAAGACGTCGGTCGGGGCAGCGCGACGAGTGGAGGCGCGCGGTGGCGTGGGGCGAGCAGGGGAGGTAGCTGCAGTAGGGGGCAACATCACAGCGGCGGGTAGGGGCGACGCGGCTGTGCGCGGTGACGTCATGGCCAGGCGCACGCGGGAGTGTGGCCGGAGCTGCGGTGGCCAGGGGATGCGGGCGCTGGTAGCAGAGTGGCGAAGCAGGAGAAGCACAGCAGCAGGGCAGTCGTCGTTGGCGATGTGAGCGGCAGCGGCGGTCGCCGTTGGCGATGTGAGCGGCAGCGGCGGTCACCGTTGGCAATGTGAGCGGCAGCGGGCAACAGCGAGCGTGGCAGAGGCGCGGCCACACATAGGCGGCCGGCAGCGGGGCACCGCGGGGTGTGGCTCGGGCGCATGGCACGACGACGCTCGGCCACACGAGAAGGGAGCGGCGCGCGGCGGCAGTGCGTAGAGGCGACGCACGGGCGCGCGTGTGGCCACGTGAGCGCGTGCATGGGCACGGGACGGCGGGCACGACGACGTCCATCGCGGGGAAAGGGTAGAGGGGAGAGGCTGGATCCTCACTTGCGGTGTAGGGAAACGACAGCGTGCTCGAGGAGGAGGACGAGGAGGCGACGAGCGGCGGGGCGAGGTGGCGCCGGCGATTCGGCGACGTGGCGCACAACATGCGTGGGGCGAAGGGGTTCGGGGCGACGAGCGGCTTCGGTCAGGCGGCACGCGCGCGAGGAGAGCGGCGCATGGTCGAGGTGGTGGTGAGGGGCGGCGGCGGTGATGGGTCGGGGCGGTTCTCCCGATCCCGATCTAGAACGCGTGTGGGAGGGGGAGTGGGGATCGTGTGGAGGAGGGTTAGGGTTTCGGTGCCCCTGGAGGGGGGTTATCGGCCTGGGGCTGGGTCGGCCTGGTGGCCTAGTTGCGAGTTGGGCTGGTGGGGGGGGTTGGCCCTTATATATATATATATATGTGTGTTCTTTATTTTAGTTTCTTTTAATTATACTTTTTACTTAATATTAAAATGAACCCTAAATTAGTAATACCACGAAACCCACTGCCCCAAAAGGTTTTACCCCAAAACAATTTAGTTTAGAATTTTATTAATTATGAAAGCCTTTAAATATCGGTTTTTGCTACTGTTTTATTCACCTTAGAGTATTTAAACATTTTTAAGTGGGGTTTCTTCTCCACAGTTACCTATGCATTAATTGGCACAACCCGAACATTTTAGTTTTAAAGTTTGAAAACTTTTATTGTTTGACTTAGATTTTGAATACGAATTTGAATCGGTTTCAAAGCAAGGTGAGTTTATCAATAGTAACCAAGGTGATGTGGCATCATTAGCAGGTAATTACTGTAGCTTAATTATCCGGGCATCACAAATCTCCTCCACTACAAGAAATCTCGTCCCGAGATTTAAGAGGTAGAGCAAGGGGGAAAGGTCTGGTTGCAATATTCTAACGGATCTTCTCGGTCTTGGCTGCTCTTCTCGAAGAAGTTAATCCCTTTCGTTGATGTCTTCATTTCTCTGCTCTAGGTCATCATGATGAAGTCGACTACTTTTCTTCAGAAATTCGATCGTACTTACGAATAGGTTAAGGGGTAACTTCGGAAGAACGATCCTTTACAAGGCTGATTATCTGGTAGTTCACTCAGCGAAGGTGGCAGAAAGAATCTCTCGAACTAAAACTTAAGAAATTCATTGAGAACAACGTAAGAAGGTACAATAAGAGGTTTCAAGCGGATAGGCAACCGTTCATTGCGTGTAACAGAGGGTGAAAGGTTTCAAAGCGATGGGAATAAGTATTGTGTCTGATACCAGAATAGACCATCTCTAGAAAGGTGGCTCGTGAATTACGTACGAGGCCATGCGCGATGAATAACTTTGG
Organism: Triticum urartu; assembly: GCF_003073215.2. Lineage (NCBI taxonomy): Eukaryota > Viridiplantae > Streptophyta > Magnoliopsida > Poales > Poaceae > Triticum > Triticum urartu. The sequence continues at coordinate 420,114,447 of NC_053024.1, forward strand.
AAACAGGGATGTACAGGAGAGTCAGGTTTCGATCCTGTGGAACTGTGGGTTATGGGCCCACCATGTGGGTTAAAAGTAGGGAGGGCGCTGTCACCTTGCATGATTATGATAGCAAGATAGGTCAGAGGATAGCATGTCAGTTATGTTGGCAACAAAGTTTGGTACCAATGGCGAGGGATGAAGAGAACCATATTCATGCTCGTCGAACGAGGCGGACCAATCGTTGTAACACCCACAATGCGGCTATATCTCCCACGTGTCGGGGCACGACTTAGAGGCATAGCCGCATGATAGGCATGTCGCAAGAGGGGTAATCTTTACACATCGCATGTACTAAATAAGAAAGGGATAAAGAGTCGGCTTACAATCGCCACTTCACACAATACATAAATAATCCATACATCATCCAAGGTACAAACAAAGGTCCGACTATGGATCCAAAATAAAGAAAGACCACCCCAAATGCTAGATCCCCGATCGTCCCAACTGGGCTCCACTACTGATCATCCGGAAAAGAAACATAATAGCGACCAAATCTTTGTCGAACTCCCAGTTCGGAAGTATCTGTGAGTCACGGAGCCTTAGCAATCTCACACCCGCGAGATCAAGACTATTTAAGCTTAAGGGTAGGAAAGGGTAGTGAGGTGGAGCTGCAACAAAGCACTAAGCATATATGGTGGCTAACTTACGCAAATGAGAGCGAGAAGAGAAGCAAAGCACGGTTGAGAAGCTAATAGTGATCAAGAAGTGATCCCGAAGCTACTTATGTTCAAGCATAACACGAGACCGTGTTCTCTTCCTGGACTCCGCCGAAAAGAGACCATCACGGCTAGACACACGGTTGATTCATTTTAATTAAGTTAAGTGTCAAGTTCTCTACAACCGAATATTAACAAATTCCCATCTGCCCATAACCACGGGCATGGCTTTTGAAAGTTGAAAACCATGCATGGGTGTCCCAACTTAGCCCATCACAAGCTCTCACGGTCAACGAAGGATATTCCTTCTCCCAGGAAGACCCGACCAGTCTCGGATCCCGGTTACAAGACATTTCGACAATGGTAAAACAAAACCAACAAAGCCTCCCGATGTGCCGACAAATCCCGATAGGAGTCGCATGTATCTCGCTCTCAGGGCACACCGGATGGGCCAGACGTCGGGTTTGCATAGACCCTGGTTGCCCAAGGGGCGCCGGACATCGCCTAGTTTGGACCAACACTCAAAGGAGCACTGGCCCGGGGGTTTAAAATAAAGATGACCCTTGAGTCCGCAGAACCAAGGGAAAAAGGCTTAGGTGGCAAATGATATAACCAAGGTTGGGCCTTGCTGGAGTTGTTTTATAGAAAGCGAACTGTCAATGGGTTCCCATAACACCCAACCACGTAAGGAACGCAAAATCAAGGAATATAACACCGGTATGACGGAAACTAAGGTGGCAAGAGTGGTACAAAACACCAGGCATAAGGCCGAGACTCCACCCTTTACCAAGTATATAGATGCATTAAAGTAAGTAAGAGATAATAATGATATACCAACAATATTCATGTTCCAACAAGGAACCAACTTGAACTTCACCTGCAACTAGCAACGCTATAAGAGGGGCTGAGAAAAGCGGTAACGTAGCCAAACAACAGTTTGCTAGGAAAAGGTGGGTTAGAGGGTTGACATGGCAATATGGGAGGAATGATATAGCAAGTGGTAGGTAGCGCGGCATAGCAATAGAGCGAACAACTACCAAGCAAAGATAGAAGTGATTTCGAGGGTATGGTCATCTTGCCTGCAAAGTTCTCAGAGTTGACGAAAGCTTGATCCTCGTTAGCGTACTCAACAGGTTCCTCGATCACGTACTCGTCTCCCGGCTCTACCCAAAGCAATAACACATGCAAAGGACCAACAATCAATCACGGAGCAATGCACAATCAACATGATGCAAAACATGGCATGATATGCGAGATGTGATATGCAATGCATATGCGTGCTCCAAAAGAAAAGGATTTATCAAGGCATCAACTTGGCAAACCAAGTGTGCCGCTGGAAAGATGAGATGATTTCAGTCGAAATCGATATAAAGATCACCGGAAATGGATGCATGGTTTGCAAATGGCAACCGAAACAAGAATGGCACAATTCTGCGCTCAACAGCACGATGCCATCTAGAATGCAACAAGAAACTAAGCTACTGCACTCCAACATAGCAACAAAGCATATGGCAGTGATGTACTCAAGATGATTGACAAAATATGAACAATGAGCTACGGCTAAATCACAAAAGAGCAGGTTCAAACAAGCATGGCAAAAGTGCAAAAGATATCAGCTTCACAGACTTGGAGAAAATACTAACATGCCAGGAATAACATCAGGAAGCCATGTCTAGAGCAAGCAAACAACATGCTATGGGAACATATCATAGCAAACAAAGAAATGGCTTGAATCTACTAAATGCATATATCAAAAGTCTCTTACTTATCATGAGCCAAAAAGGCACAGAAGATATGATGGCACCCATGTAAACATAGCTAGTTTTATTAACAGTTTCAAACTTAGCAGAAAAACAGAGCATGGCCTAATCAGATTTATGAAGGCAACTTTGCGAGCTCAAATCACTCATCATAAAGCATTGCATGACAAAACAAGCATGGAAACAGCAAGAGGACATGTTCGTGAAGCTAACCATGGCAAGAGCAAGTTCATAGCATGCATGGGTCACTAGCAACAACCATGGAAAATTGATTAACATGTAAGCAATCTGCCAGGAACATTTTATAGCAAAAGTAGAGCAAGAACAAGACATGCTAGGGCACTCCATAATCGCAAACAGGGGCATGAATGGTTAGAGCATAACCAAATGCTAGAAACATCCTTACTAAAGTAACTCAAAACATGCATGGATCTCACTATAGCATCATGTTTACTCGGCATCAAAATAACAGCAGGCACAAGACTTGGCAAAAACCTAAGTCCCTGAGATCAGCAATATCATGAAGGCTAGTTTGCATGCTTGTGCTAGTCACCACATAGATCCCAAAAAAATATGGCAAGCACCTCTGTAAATATGGTATGGCATAGCGCAAAACACATGTAGAGCTCCTGCCCATATGATGCACACATCAAATGTGACAAAAATGACAAATCATCATAATCTGCTAAGCAACATGAGTAAACATTTTATATCAATCTTGCATCAACGATTATGTCATGAACATGAACTCAAACAAGCATGCTACAATGGAATTAAATGAACACCATCTCCCACTGAACATTTTGATATAACATGCGCATGAAATGGAGCTACGGTCATGGAGAAATGAGGCGATGAACAGGGACACAAAATAATGCAGAAAAGGGCGTGGAAATTATACCCCGTGAAGCAGATCTAGGGTTCGTCGCACGCGGTTCGAGGTTCAACGGAGCAGATGGGGACGGCGGCCGGAGTTGGAGATGGTGGTCACCAGAGCTCGGGCTCACTGGATCGGGGGCCGGGGAGACCGGATCCGGCTGGAGGAGGCCCGGCGGTGGCGATCCGGGCGACACGACGCCGGGGACCGGGTGGCGGGCATGGCCGGAGTCGTCGCGGAGCGGCCGCGGTCGACGGGGAGGTGAACAGCGAGGGGCGGCCGGCGGCGAGGTGTGGGAGGCGGCGCTGGGGCGCAGGCGCGGAGGAGGCGGTGGGGCGCGCGCGGGCGCAGGCGGCGGTGTACGGGCCCGCGGGGGCCGGTGATGGGCTCGGCGGGCTTCGGCGATGGTGGGCGGCGAGGAGCCACGTGGCGGGCGGAGACTGGTTGCGGGCGGCGGCGCGGATGCGTCCGGCCCGATCCGAACGTGTCCGGTGGCGGAGAGGAGCGCGGCTAGGGTTTTGGACCGCGAATTTGGATGGGGTGCATATATTTATAGCTAGGAGGAGGTAGGAGTGTCCAAATGGAGTGTAATTTTCTCCCACACGATTGTGATCTGACGACGGAGGACATGGGAGTGGTTTGGATGGGTTATTGGGCGGTTTTGGAGGGGTGTTGGCCTGCAACACACAAGAGGCCTTCTCGGTTACCCGGTTAACCGTTGGAGTATCAAACGGACTACAAATGGCACAAAATTTGACAGGCGGTCTACCAGTGGTGTACCAAGGCCACTTGGCAAATCTCGCCCCATTCCGAGAATGTTTAACATCCACTCATGAAAAGAGACAAAAGGGGTGCGCCGGTGCATGTAGGAGTGTCAGATTGCAAAACGGACAAAGGGGAAAAAGCTCGGATGCATGAGACGAACACGTATGCAAATGAGATGCACATGATGACATGATATGAAATGCATGACATGAACAAAATGCAAAACAAAGACAAAACCCAACCATGAAGGGAATCTCATAACTTAAAGCCGAAAATGGCAAAGTCGGAGTTACAAATATGGCAAGTTACATCCGAGGTGTTACAATTCATCCCCATGTACACTCCGACTACTCTCCAAGCCCCAAGAGGACATACGAGGAGACCTCAAACATACGCCATCGGACACAAGGTGAACTCACTCCTCTCCGAATCGTCACTTTCCACATGTGAGACATGTCTACTACCTTAAACATGTGTGCTATGCATGACGAGGAACGAAGAGGAAGACCATGGACAAGACGGCGAGGACACCAAGCGCGAGGAACAAGAGAAGGAGTTGCCCAGAGGCTACAGCCGCCGGACGACCGGTCCTTACCGAACGTCCGACCCCCCCTCGGACGACCGGACGTCCAAACGTCTCCGGAAATCCGGAGCCTGAAGCCCGAGCCAAACGAGCGGACGTCTGACACCACTGGACGACCGGCCACTTCCGGAAATCCGGTGATAGCTATACCGAGCAAAAATGTCGGACGTCCGACAAGTACCGGACGACTGGGCCCTCGCGAGCCACCGAACGTCCGGTACCCGTCGGACGACCGACACCTGCTGTGCGCAGAGTATCGGGCCAAGGCCCATGTATTCCCCACTTACCCCTTCATGGACCTAGAGTATATATACTCCACCACCTCCTCCTAGTTAGGGTAAGCATTGTGATAGCTCATTTGAGAGATAGAGCTTCGCTCATCCATACGGATCAACTCCACGAGAGAGACCGCGCCCCTCTTCGGAGAAGATCCTCTTGGATTCAAGACCGCGGCCCCTCAGTGAGAAGAAATGGTTACCATTCGTATCGTCCCTTGTTGATCGTGGATCTTACATCTCCTCCCGTGTTTCGAGGATCTAGCATACGTGTGATCATACTTGTTGGTTTAAGTGTTCTCTTGTGTTCCCCTTGTGATTTTCCCCTCGTGTTTCCCCTCATGTTCATCGTGTTTATCGCGGGATCCGCTCCTTTCATGAAAGATCGGCCACTTAGGGTTCCACCCTACATCAAAATATGCTTTGTTTTAGATGTTGTCAATATTCTCCATGTTATGTTCCATTAATTCTCATGAGGAGACCCCCATAGTTTCCTCATATATATTAGGAGATTTTGATTCATTCCATACTTTGCATGATTCTCATAATTGCTTGCACCGTATGCGTTCAACGAATAACAATGCTCTACATATTTCTTGTGATGCATTACACAATTTGAGTCTCCATTATGCTATACATAACAACAAACCAATCATGATGGATGACATGTTTCTATATCACGCATCTCATTTATTTGAGAGTTGGCTATTTTGTGCTAACCAACACTTGCACGTGTGCATCACGATGGATGATGTGTACATATACCAAGCACACACAATTTTCCCTTTGTCTTTGTTTTGTGTAGGTACTCATGTATACTCATCAACCTCTCAATCCCAAGAGTTGATGAAACGAGCTCTTGAGAGCAATGACAATTTGGGATCCCGTGGACTATCCTTACCATTGTTCCTTTTGCGCAAGGACTATGTGCATCTCTTCTACTTGGTTCTCACACGTCTATGATCTATATACTACTTGTTCATTTATGCCCATCGTACCATGTTCACTTTGCATGTTATGCCTATTTCTATGTCTTTGCCATGCAATTGTGACCCTTGCTTGCACTTACCCATGATTCACCATTTTACTACTCCTATGTGTATTTGCATGCTTGGTGGAGATCCTTGTTGCTATTGCCATGTTTATCATCTGCCTCGTGCTATTGTTGCTTGTTGTGTTGGGAGAGTCATGATGTCCCATTGCTATTTACATATGGTGTCTCGCCAATACATTGATAATATTTTGCTCATATCTTGCCTTCATGCTTGTGATATGTCTTGTGCATTATTCATGACCACCATTTGCACACATGAGATGCTTGACATGATTCCCTCTAGTATGTTGCATCTTTGCACTACTAGCTCACACCACTTGATTGCTGTGATTGCATGCTTTGTTGCATCACCCATGTTCCTTTCTTACTCGCTTTCTTGGGTTGATGACATATATGTTCATGCCTCTCACATGATAGATCTTGTTCATTGTCGCTTGCCTCCAATTGTTGCATCTATGCTTATTGATCTTGGAGACTTGGATACTTTACTTGTGATGCATGCTTGCTTGATTGCGCCTATTGTATTTGGTTGTTCTCGCATCATATGCCTTCATACTATGAAATGCTCCCTTGTCCTTTCTTATGAAGAGCATGATGCATACACTAGTTGGGTATCTTACGACACGAATCATAGGTTTTGCACTTCCGCTAACCTCATTTGTTTTTCCAAGTGTTTGTCATGTTCTTTCAGTTTGGAGGATTCACAAGGCGGTGTCGTTATGCGACAACTTGGTCATGCGAAGGCATACACGATGTGCAACAACAACATTTGCGAGAATCTCCTAAAGGTGACCTCCTTCCCTTTGAGCCATCCTCACATATGCATATTGGATGGGTCATTCATTCATTGTTGTTTCCTTATTCTTGTCTACATGTTGCACATATTGGATGGAGGACCAACATTGGAGATTGGCTCTATGGACCATCAAGTTGTGGAGCGCTCGGAATTATTGGATGCACCTTCGAACCTGCACTCACGCCACAACATCGAGCATTGGTACACCTACACCTCCATATTTGTTGATTGTGCTCACACATGTCATGCTCGATGACATATCATACACATGACATATTTGCATCTTATGCATGGATTAACCCACATTTTGATTGCCTTGCTGCATCTTGTATTCCCATGCCATCCATGATATATGAGCTTGTGCATTTCCTTAGCAAATTTGTTGTGATCTTTCTTGATGGCATCTTCATACATCATGATCATATTTCCCATCATCAATTGCATGATCACATACTCATATTGAGCACCAATTACCATGTTCATTATTTTGATAAACCGTCCCACTATGACATCATTTTGCACCATGGTTTCATTGATCATATTCACAACACATTTGTGTGCATTTTGATTGCTTTTTCTCCCATGAATGCTTTGCATATCATTCTATATCATCTTCATAAGCTTCATGCGCTTTGTCACGAACAATCTTGCCGCACGGACTCATACTTACTTGATGGACACTTTGTGTGCGCTAACCATTGTATTTCCAAGTGTACTTTGCGTTTGCTCATTTTGCATGTACAACATACCGGAGACACCTTGGAGTATTTGGTTTGCACCATGCCTTCAACTCCGTCCAACTACAAGTCCGTCCACGACAACCGTTTCCATGGTGAAGAGGATCACAATCAGAGGTCGGATCTTTCCCAAGGGGAGGGGGGAGATGATGCGGAGCATCCCACCTTCATCCCCATGTACACTCCGACTACTCTCCAAGCCCCAAGAGGACATATGAAGAGACCTCGAACCTTCACTTTCGACATGTGAGACATGGCTACTACCTCCAATGTGTGTGCTATGCATGATGAGGTACTTAGAGGAAAGCCACGGAGCCACCACATCCAACAGACGAGCTGGCGAGGACGCCAAGTACTAGGACCAAGAGAAGAAGCTGCCCGAAGTCTTCAGCCTCCGGATGACCGGACAACGCCGGACGTCCGATGCCTGGACACTCAGCCAGCCAAAAGGGCCAGCCGACGGAAGCTACAGTGGCCGGACGACCGGCAAGTACCATACAACTGATGAGGACATCAATTCCATTGTTACACCCACAACCCCTGCTGCTATGCATACTGGACCAATTACTAGAGCTCGCGCACGCCAATTAAATTACCAGGTACTTTCGTTTCTTGGTAACGATTATAATGTTCATGAGAATATGATGCTGCCTAAATTGGATACATTTGTTTTGCTTACAAATGAAGGGCCTAGCTTGGACAAGAAAGATGAACCTTGGAGCAAGTTCAAGCATGGAGATGATGGCGTGCGCAAGGGGAAGAAGAACAGAGTTACAAGTGATGATTCCAGGACTTTGAACCCACCATAATGAGTGCATGAAGCCTTGGACGAAATATACAAGATGCCACTTCATAAATTTTGTCCAGAGGCTATCCTAGGTGCTGCGTCACCTTATTTTTGGGCCAGGCCCATGAAATTTCGAAATACTTGATTATAAGATGTTTTAGAGTCTGTATGTGTGGGGAAACAAGAGTTAGGGTTGGTTTCGGACCCCTCCTCCAAGGGCCAAGAAGTTCCCCCTCTCTCCTCCATATATACAGCCCTTAGGGCATCGTTTAGACCTTGGGTATTGTTTAGATTAAAAGTTCGCCATAGCTGCAACTTCGCATACTTCATTTGTGTGCAACGACCAGACCAAGACGTCACAGAACCCCACCTTCATTAATAAAGCTTTCCTCTTTTATTCGCAATATCCAGATTGCAATCTCAGTTTCTTGCTTGTTCTTCGTTTGCTCGCAGGAAATAGACCCTCGTGGTCAGGTTGATTGTGCTTCGGCGTGGTCAATAACCCTCGGAAGTTGGTTTAGCGATTGCTAAGGCGCGACATCTTCGCACGTTTGTAGTCGGATCGTCAAAGTCGACTCCCACAGAAAACGATATTTATCTCATCGAAACATCGGGACACCTTAGCCTCTATCAAGTGGTATCAGATTTCCAGGTTGCTCGGTGAGATTTTACAGTTTTTCGTAGTTTAGATCGTGTCTGTTCTTCATACCTACAGTCCACGAAAAAGCCACAAAAAATTAGGGTTAGTTCATCATATCCGAACCAATCTGAGCCTTTGCATAATCTTTTTAGGGTTTTGTATTGTTGAATTTGCGGTTGCATCGTCGTGTCTAGTTGTTGGTCTTAGCGTCTTGTCCTTTAGAGTTTCGAGTTCTGTTCACAAGTTGTCACGCCGCCATTGCATCATCGTCATCATCGCTGCCATATATCACCATCATCATCACCGCTGCCATATACCACATATCCACCGCCATCACGATAATCCGAGTCCACCTGATGTAGGGTAGAACCCTAGTGGCCGATCTTTCACGAACGGAGCGGATCCCGCGAAGAACACGGGGAAGAACGGAGAGGAAACACAAGGGGAAACACTCAAGAACAAGTCCAATCACACATCCACTAGACAATCAAGCACACAAGATCCACACGGTACATGAACAACAAAGGGAAAGATTAAGGTAAAGTTCATCTCCATGAGGAGGTCTTGAATCCACAAAGGGATCTTCCCATGAAGGGGTCTTGAATCCAAGGTGAATCTTCTCCGAAGAGGGGCCGCGGTCTCTCTCGTGGAGTAGATCCGTAATGGATGAGCAAAGCTCTATCTCTAAATGAGCTATCACATTTGCTAACCCTAAAAATGGGGAGGAGGAGGTCTATTTATAGTCTTGGCCACGTAGGGGTAAGTGAGGGGGTACGTGGGCCTCGGCCCGGAGACATGCACGCAGGCAAGGACGGATGATCCGGATGGGGGTCCGGATGATCCGGGCATCGTCCGGATGATACGGAACCTCGTCTGGATGATCCGGCTCCGCTGGGGAGCTTCTGCACGCTTCGGCCATCGGGGCTGTGGGATTACCCGGATGATCCGGAGGGGGACCCGGATGATCCGACTGAGCTTGGATGATCCGGACAGCGGTACAGATGTCCGGCATGACTCCTGCAGCCGCTCCGTCTTCTTCCTCTCCTTCCTTCCGTCTTCTCTTCCATGCCTCCCTTGCGGATGGTGTAGTCATTCCTTGACGCTTGCACTCCTCCTCGACATCCGTGAAGCTCCGACAATACCTATGCATGCACACGGGAGGAGTGTCAAGTAGTATACCATCCTCGAGAGGGTCAAGTGAACACGTGTAAAGGAGATGATTCACCTTTGTGTATGTGAAAGCACAAGTGCTCCCTAGGTGGTTTTGGTATATTTCAGATAAGTTCAACAATGGAGTGGTACGGACCAAAGGTTGTGGGGACCTCTTCAAGATGCTAAGGACAAAGGATTGGCTAAAGCTTCAAGCTCAGGACTCTTCATTTTACACTTTTAGTGATCCAAGATCACATTGAGTCCATCATATTTGGTTCAACTAACCCTTTCTTTAGTGAAATTGGTCAGAGAAGTTTGAGATGTCTATGATGAGTGAACTCAAATTATTTCTCGGTTTGCAAATCAAGCAAACTAAGGAAGGTACATTTGTCTCTCAAACGAAGTACACCAAGGACTTATTCAAGAAGTTCAATATGCAAGAGTGCAAAGGTATGTCTACAGCCATGCCCACTAGTGGACATAATGATCTGACCAAAGGTGGTGAACCGGTTGATCAAAAGGTTTATCGCTCTATGATTGGTTCATTGCTATACCTATGTGCTTCACGTCCCGATATTATGCTAAGTGTGTGCATGTGTGCACGATATCAAGCTGCTCCTAAAGAATGTCATCTTAAGGCTGTGAAAAGGATAGTGAGATACTTAATTCATACACCAAACTTGGTATTTGGTATCCTAAGAGGTCTTCTTTTGATCTTGTTGGCTATTCCGACTCGGATTATGCCGGAGACAAGGTTGATAGAAAGTCCACTTCGGGTACTTGTCAATTTCTTGGTGGATCTCTCGTGTCTTGGTCCTCCAAGAAACAAAACTCGGTATCCCTATCCACCGCCGAAGCGGAATACATTGCCGCTGGTTCATGTTGTGCTCAATTACTTTGGATGACCCAAACTCTTAAAGATTATGGAATCTATGTGAAACATGTTCCACTGCTTTGTGACAATGAAAGTGCTATCAAAATTGGTCATAATCCTGTACAACATTCTCGAACCAAGCATATTGAAGTTCATCACCATTTCATTCGAGATCATGTTGCTAAGGGTGACATTAATCTTAAGCATGTTCGCACTGATAAGCAATTAGCTGATATATTCACTAAACCACTTGATGAGAAAGTGTTTTGCAGGTTGAGAGGAGAATTGAACATCATTGATGCTTCAAACGTGGAGTAGGAACTCCATTGGATACATGCAAGACATGAGCTTATGACTAATCCATGATATATCTCTTATGATGACTATCTTATGTCTTGGATATATTTGTACCTTGCATGTTGTCTAACCCATGTAGGTGCTTGGTTGAAACTAATTCCATGAGATTGCGACTCACTCATATCTTGAGCAATCTCTACATCACCAAGTCTCTACACAATGGTGGTTGAAGACAAGGAAGCACAAACCATTCAAACATATCCTTTGACAAATTCTATGTTGAGCTTCATGATTGTCATTTTTGGATACACAAGTGCTCTTCCTTGCAAGAACTAACCCATGTAGGAAGATGAACTCAAACTCCAAGTGATGCTCCCAACTCTTGATGAGCTACATCAACCATGAGCACCCACACAAGTTCAACTACACGAGCAAGAACCACTCCACCACCCCAGGTATGTTATTCCATCTTAGAGAAGCTTTACTCCAAGACATGAGTCAAAGCAACTCAACAAGATGTGAGTACATCAAGATGCTTAAACAAAAAATGGTAACCCCATTTTGAGCTTAAACAATGAGTATGACCTATGATCAAGTGCTCTCACTTGACTCCTAAGTCAATATACTCTAAGATAGGTGACTATGTCACCGCCCAACTCTAGATGAAGTTCTCTTGTGTTCTTTACTGTGTTACCGCATTCGTCTCATGCTTGTTTATTTGTTTCCCTCTACTTCATCTAGATCCCTCAGTTTCGTCTTTTTGCTTTAGTTCTGCATTTTCTGCATTCAATTCATTGCAAATCTTTGTGAGATCCTACATGTCTAGTGAGCTGAGGTGACAAGTGTTTCTCTTTGTGTGAACTCGGTTTCACCGAATTGTAATTTTCGGTCCAACCGAATTCCTCGGTGCCACCGATTTAACAACAGGAAAAACAGTTTGTCACATACTCTATTTTTCCTCTGATCCAGCTCCACTCAATGAATCTCCTCTGCAAGCATCCCAATTTTATCCATTGCTTTGTGCTGAATCTCAAGGACCAAACCTATACGACGGATTCCAGAAAACCCTTCTTGGAAATTGATGTCAAAGGGGGAGAGAGAGATCACATCAAAGCTTGTGGAGAGAGAGAACACACACACTAAAGGGGGAGAGAAAGTCTCAATGATCCCAGATGTCCCAGATAAAGTATTAAGGGGGAGAAAGAGATCTCTAGGGGGAGAGACAATACTCAAGGATCCCAGATGCTTGATGTTCAAGAGGAGAGATGTCACATGTCTTTTTAGGGGGAAAGACGTGTTCATTTGTTTCCTTCAGCTCTGATTTTCTGTTCCCTATCTTCTCCCAATATCCCATATAAGATTCAGGGGGAGCAAGACACCTATGGGAAAGAAATCAGTCAAATTCACTGCACATCTTTACTCTTGGGGACATGTTGAATTCAATGTAGTACCTAGTACTTACTCTCTACATGTCATCCCAGTCTTGGTATTCTTGTGGTTTCTTTAGTTTGCTCTGGCTAGTGAATGTACCTGTGTTATCTAACCTTGTTTGTGCAGGTCCATTCCATCCTAAGCCAACCAAAGACTACAAGGTAAGTGTATGCATCAAAATCATGAGTATGAGGAGTTCTTGCTTATGTACATATTGTTTGCAAGAAGAACTCATGAGCATGAAGGTATTTTTCCTTAACAATCTTTTGCTCTGATGCATATGGCCAAGATACATGTAACACATTGCCCACTCTGTCATGGTTATGCTCTCACATGCCTCTATATTTCATATTCACATGAGTGCATACATGTAAAGGGAGCCTATGCTTGTTACATGTCCTTCCAAAGCTTTACTCGATGTTCTTTATATCTTTATCTAAAGCTTTGATGTATGTTGCCATCAATTACCAAAAAGGGGGAGATTGAAAGCACAAGTGCTCCCTAGGTGGTTTTGGTAATTAATGACAACATATCTCTTGTTGGACTAATACTTTTATCTAGTATATTTCAGATAAGTTCAACAATGGAGTGGTACGGACCAAAGGTGGTGGGAACCTCTTCAAGATGCTAAGGACAAACGATTGGCTAGAGCTTCAAGCTCAGGACTCTTCATTTTACACTTTTAGTGATCCAAGATCACATTGAGTCCATAGGAAAATCCAATACTATCAAGGAGGGATGAGGTGTTGATAATGAGCCTCTTGCTCAAAGTGCTTAATGATATGCTCCAAAATCCTCAGCTACTTTCCCACTTGCACAAATGACCTAAACTCTAAGCCAAACTCGGACCTACCGATTCTTTCAATCCGGCGCCACCGAGTTTCACTTGTCATTTGCTACTGCCAAACCCTAGCAATTCGGTCCTATCGATAAGGATCTCGGTCTCACTGAGATGGGCTTGCAAACTCTCTGTTACCTGTTGCAATATCATCGGTCCCACCGAGATATGCAATCGGTCTCACCGAGTTTGCCTGGCGAACTCTCTGTTCCACTTATTACCCAAATCGGTCCCACCGAGTCTGAGTAATCGGTCAAACCGAGTTTTGGATTTTCCCTAACCCTAGCACATCGGTCCCACCGAGTTGTTTCAGTCGGTCCCACCGAGAATCACTAACGGTCACTAGGTTTACTATTTCGGTCCGACCGAGTTTGTTGATTCGGTCCCACCGAGATTGGAAAACTGTGTGTAACGGTTGGATTTCGTGTGAAGGCTATAAATACCCCTCCACCTCCTCTTCATTTAGAGAGAGAGCCATCAGACTAAGCCTACACTTCCAGCATCCTGTTTCTGAGAGAGAACTACCTACTCATGTGTTGAGATCAAGATATTCCATTCCTACCATATGAATCTTGATCTCTAGCCTTCCCCAAGTTGCTTTCCACTCAAATCTTCTTTCCACCAAATCCAAATCCTGTGAGAGAGAGTTGAGTGTTGGGGAGACTATCATTTGAAGCACAAGACCAAGGAGTTCATCATCAACACACCATTTGTTACTTCTTGGAGAGTGGTGTCTCCTAGATTGGCTAGGTGTCACTTGGGAGCCTCCGACAAGATTGTGGAGTTGAACCAAGGAGTTTGTAAGGGCAAGGAGATCGCCTACTTCGTGAAGATCTACCGCTAGTGAGGCAAGTCCTTCGTGGGCGATGGCCATGGTGGGATAGACAAGGTTGCTTCTTCGTGGACCCTTCGTGGGTGGAGCCCTCCGTGGACTCGCACAACCGTTACCCTTCATGGGTTGAAGTCTCCATCAACGTGGATGTAGGATAGCACCACCTATCCGAACCACGGGAAAAACATCTGTGTCTCCAATTGCGTTTGAATTCTCCAAACCCTTTCCTTTACATTCTTGCAAGTTGCATGCTTTACTTTCCGCTGCTCATATACTCATTGCATACTTGCTTGATATGTATTGTGAATGTTGAAATTATGCCTAAACTCTACTCAAACCGAAAAAGCTTAAAAATTGCAACTTTAGCATTAAGTGTCTAATCACCCCCCCTTTTAGACACTCCTACTTCAAGGTCCTACAGTATGTGAAGTAGATGTCGCGCGTGTCACTTTCCAAATGGAATTTTGACATGGTGATGTCCGTAGGATGCTCCGCATCATCCCCTCCCCCTTGGGAAAGATCCGGCCTCAGATCGAAATTCAAATCACCATGGGAAAGGGTTGGCACCGCCGTGTAGGAGTGGACGCTCACCAAGTACTTGTCATCTTGAAGCTTGAAATGGTCACTCTCCAATGTCGCACCGTCTAGTGATTCCTTCAAAAGGAGCAAGAACAACAAACACTTGGAAAAACAAATGTGGTTAGCGTTAGTGCAAAACCATGCATTCAAGAGGTGAGTCACCCAACAAGTGTCGTCATCAAGAATAGCATATTGTGTGACAAAGGATTGTGACATGGCATGTAAGCACAAAAATTGAGCATAATGAAGGTCATCATGGAAACAAGCATGTAAATGTGAGGTAGTGATGCAAATGTATGTGAGAAGAGAATAAGCATCTACCTCATGGTCATAGCAATCATGCATAAAGCACTCGACGAATGGTGTATGGTAGGTATAGTACTGGGGTGTTCGGGATAAACCTGAACACTCTTTACCCCAATTTTGGGTCCTTCCAGGGAGGTGTTCAGCGCAACGAACCAGGCAATCGGACTATAATGCTTTATCACTCTCACTTAGCCATAGAAGTCTATGATTTTAATTTTTTGGCGAAGCCCCTGATATTCGGAGGGCCGAATTTGGGGCGCTATACATGCCTAAGCCGGACAAGGCTGGCTCTTCGCCTGAAGCGGAAAAAGTCTTTAAGGACTTGAGACCTCTCGAACAGCTACCAGTCTCTCGCCTTATCATGACATTCAGTTTTTGGCTTTCCCTACTGATGTCGGGGGTTAGTTGCGACATATGCCAAGGGATGGATTATCATGGTGGGGGCGAGTAGAACATCGCCGATGCCTGGAAACGGGATGAGGCGAAGACATGCACGCCGGCGAATCTTACCCAGCTTCAGGGCTCTCCAAGGAGATAATACCACTACTGCTGCTCTGCGGGGTCTCCGCATGATCACTATGGCCAAGTGTTTACACGGTTGCTCCTTGAGCTGTTCCTTGGAGGTAGGAGAGGGCAAGGCTAGCTCTCTCCCTTCTATGTGGTCTGGTCTAGAGCTAATAGGTTCCAACCCTTTGCATGGGTGCCCTGGGGGGTTTATATAGGCCTAACCCCAGAGGTACAATGGTAATCCAGCTGGACGCCGGCCCAGCCGTCAGTGCCTCTGGCCTCCGTCTTCTCCGCCGACCGCTGGGGCCCGCCGACTGGCGGGCCCCGCCGACTGGCCTGGTACGGAGCCGACAGGCCGCGTCCGCCGCGGGCGGGTCTCGCTGGCTGCTGATTACTGTAGCCGTGCTTCTGATGACGCAGGCTTGATCATGAGGTCGTGGCAATAGCCCACCGCCTGGCGGGCGATCACTGTTGCCACTCCCCATCACGTGTTGATTAATGGCGCGTGGACCCTGGGGGAGGGCTCGGCCGACTCCCCTGGGCCGACTCCCGAAGGGTCCGACTGGTGGTCTTCCTGCCGTCTCCTAAGGTCTCACTAACTGGTGGGACCCGCTGCCTCTAGGCCGTACAGACAAGTCGTCGTGGGTACAGGATTCGGCCCTGTGGTGCTGATGTCAGGGCCGGCATGGCAACAGTGCCACGTCGCACGGAGATCTTCCAGGGTACGGCGTGCTGTGGCCATGTCTGCCCTCGGTGAGGGGGCGGGGGTGGGCTTCGCTGTAGCCACGCCCCTGCCACGTCCCCTTTGATGAGGTCATGGGGTTTGTTGGAGTCGCAGGCCGACTCCCCAAAGGCGGATTCTCTGGAAGTCGTCCCTGGGACTCGGCCGCGAGCGGGCAGTCGGCCGCCTTGCCCTCGACTCCTCAGGAGGTGGCTCTTCGTCCTGGGGTCTTGAGGGGCGCAGCCTGCCCCGATGTCTTGAAATGTTCTGGGACTCGGGTTGGCCTACCCATGGCCCATTACTCCGACAGTAGTCCCCGAAGTTGGTGAGGCGCCGCGGACAATCGGCCGAGAAGCCTCAGTAGTTTCTCTTTCCGGTGCTCAACACATGGTCTTTGATTGACTTCTGCCGGGCCGACTAGAAGGAGTCGGACTCGCTCAACTCAGACTCACTTAATTCCGACTCGCTCAGTATTTCGAACGTCGGGCGGGATTTAAGTGGCATGCTAGCCAAGCCTCAAGGCCGCCGCCCGTTCTAGGCCTGTCATGCGAGGGCACGTGGCTACGCCGTCCTGCCAGCCTACGCACGTGACGGGACAGGCCCATAGGCGGGGCCCGCCACTACTGTGCCTCGGCGCCCGAGCGGATCCGTTGCGGCCCCGGTGGACGATTGGGATTCCTGTGGAGTTACTACGCACAGTAACTTTATCGTGGATCGTGGGGGTTGTGGGGTCGTGGGCGCAGTAAATCCCCTCGTCCGCCCCCTCGGCTTCCCAGCCAATGAGGCTATAAGTAGGGGGAAGAGGGGGGCACGCGCGCCCCTCCTTCCCACTACTCCTCGTTCTCTTCCTTCTTGCTGCTCCTCCCTCTCCTCCTTCCTCTTCTTCTTCTCCCTGCCGCGCGCCCAAGCTCCGGCGAACGCTGCGGCGACAGCTTGTGATGAGTTCTTCCTCCGCCGCCGCGCCTCCCCCAATGCGCTCCGGCACCTGGGACGGCTCCGAAGTTCATGAAGACCACATCGAGTTCCTCCGCCGGACTCGTCGGCTCCCCGGCGAGGATCGCTTGCAGGTGCGTCTTGCCCCAAAGGGGGAGATTTCCCCCGCACCACAGGAGGGCGAGCGGGTCATCTTCCACTCGCACTGCCTGCGCGGGCTGGGGCTATCGGTGAGCAGTTTCTTCAGGTCCTTACTGGAGTTCTACGGCCTCCAGCCGTACCACCTCACCCCCAATGCAGTGGTGCTGCTGTCCGCCTTCGTGGCCATGTGAGAGGGCTTCCTCGGAGTCCTCCCCACCCTCGAGCTCTGGGGGGAGTTCTTCTTCTCCAAGCTCGGCACCCAGGCTGTGGGTGTGCCGGCTCAGTGTGGCGCTTTCATCGTCATGCGAAGGTTGGGGGTCGACAATCCCTTCCCCTCCATCTCGCTAATCAAGTCGGTGAAGATGTGGTAGAGATCCTACTTCTACGTCAAGAACGCCTCCACGAGGGGGGACTGGGTCAACCTGCCGGCTTTCGAAGCTGGCCCTCGGCTGGGCGACTGCCCAACTGGTCGTACCGGGCCAACTCGCTAACGCCTGCGGGAGAAGGCGCCATCACGCGACTCCGAGTGCTGACGCAGTCGGAGGGTCTGACTGGTCCGGACCTGCTGGCCGCCTTCGTCTCGCGCCGAGTTCTCCCACTCGAAGGCCGCCCCCATATGATATGCCAGATGAGTGGGCACCGCGACCCGAGTCGGATGTGCACTAAGGACATGCCTCATGAAGAGGTGGCCTTCATGGTGAACTACCTCTCGGACAGCAGGCTCCTGGAGGATTGGCGGTTCGGCAAGGAGCCGTACTCCCACACCAACCCCCCGCCTGTGGTGAGTCGCCTTTCCTTTCTTTCTTTCGATTGTCTTCTTTCTTGTCGAGTTTTGTTTTGACCAATCGGCTTTGGTTAGAATCCCCTCCTCCACCCACCAGCCGGCACCTCGGGGCCGGCCCGCGAGTTCCTCGCCGACCAGGCGGAGAGCAACGTCCATGACCCCGATCTGGGGGTGGCGGCTTTGAAGGATGACGCTGAGGGAGGAGGAACAGCAGGTGACTTCAGGCCTTCGGCCACTTTCGCCGACTGGCCTGACGACGACGCCGAGGGAGAAGTCGCCCCTCGCCATCGGCCAGGAGCCAGCCAGCCTGGCGCGGGCTCTTCTGTCGCGCCGGGCGCTCCAGGCGGCGGAAAGAAGCGCAGGGCCGTGCCGACCTTGTTCGGCAGTCGGCCAAAGAAGCCAAAGGGTTCGGCTGCGGCAACCCGGCGGGACGAGGCGGCCGGGAAGGCCATCCGCTTCCGTAAGGAAGTGAAGAAGCTGCCATTGGTCTCTGCGTAAGTATCCTGTCTTCAAAGTTTTATTCTTTCTTTGGGATTTAGTCTGAGTCTCTGCTTGCCCCTCTTGCTTCAGGGCTCCCCTCTATCTTCAGAGGGTCACCGCCGCCTCCGTCATGGGGTCAGCGGAGACGTCCGCCCCCACTCGGCGGATTGACCCCGCTGCTGACCTCCGGGAGGCGACCGAGCGGAATGCGCAGGAGAAGCGCAACGAAGAAGAGGCCCTCCGCCTGGAGAAGGCGGAGGCCGACAGGGCGGAGGCCTCCGCTAAGAAAAAACTAGCGGAGGCCGAAGCCGCCGCCGCGGCGAAGCAACAGGCTGAGGAAGCTGCACGCCGCCAGTCGGCGGTGCTTGTCACCCCGTTGAACTCTGCGCCGCCGCCTCCAGAGTTCACGGGGCAGACTGGGGAAGCCGGCGGGGAGAACCCCGTCGTGGAGGGGGAGGGCGGCGACCCCTGTATGCCGGATGCGAACGTTCTGCCGCCGCCTCCGCCCCCGTCTGAAGGTGCGCAGGGCGAGCAGCCGGCGGGCCCTCCAATGCCGCCGACTGAAGACGAGGCCGTGGCGAGGCTACTCCTCCAAGTCGGCTCGCCAACGCGCCGCCGTCTGGAGAAGGCGACTTCAGCACCCCGCCCCCTGGAAGCCGGCACTGCCAGCTCGGCGATCCCAGACGCCGAGGCGACAAGCGCCGCGCCCATTTGGTGGGTGCGAGGAGGCGGCACAAGGCCGCTGAACCAGGCGCTTCTGGATGTCAAGGCGAAGCTTCGTGCCGAGGGCGACGCTCTCCAGAATTGCACCAAGGCGTACCTGGCGTCGCAAGCAGCCGTCCGGGTATGTTTTTCCTTTTGGCCTTTGTTTTTCTTGTTCCTCTCTGTGGGGGCGCGCCAGCGCACCCACTGGGTGTAGTCCCCGAGTTTCGGGCTGGCTGCTGAGCAGGCAGCCCGGAACTCCAATTGATGAGCTTTGGGTATTAACTTTTTGTCTAAAACATTCGTCGCAGGATTACCACAACCTCCTCGTCACTGCCTTCAACCGTAACGTTGAAGTGCTTGGCAAGCAGACCGCCGATCTGTCGGAGAGCCGGGGTAAGTCCTTTTCCTTCTTTGCGGGGGCGCGCTTGCGCACCCGCGGGCTGTAGTCCCCGAGATTCAGGCCGACTGCTAAGCAGTCGGGCCGGATCTCCCCGGCGACCTTATTTACTGGTGGCTTGGCGCCTTCTTTCTTTCTTCTTCTCAGGGGCCAACGCTGCTCTTCAACAGCAGCTGAGTGACGCCAACCCCGCTTTGCGCGCCAAAGAGGAGGAGTGCAGCAAGCTCGCCACGGAGCGCGATCTCCTGGCCACTCAATTGGCAGAGCAGAAGGAGCTGCTTGTGAAGTCGCAGAGGGAGGAGGAGGAGACAGAAACCGCCCTCCTGGCCGAGTTCGCGAGCGAGCGCTCCTCTTGGTCTGACAAGGAGGCGCTGCTGTCCTCCGGCTTCCACGAGATTGAAGACATCATTGATGGTGAGCCTCTTTATTTTCTTTCTTCGAGCTGCCGATTTAAGTCGTGCCGACTCCTGGTTTTTGACTAGCTTCTTCATTTCTTCCTATCTTTGCAGACTTCTTCCCTGGGCAGTCACAGGCCGCCATCCAATCCATCGAGGCTGACCGTGAAGGTCGGAGGGCGGAGGGCGCAGAGATTGCAGCTGACGCCCCCCGAACTCTTGACGAGCACATCCTGACCATCGAGGCTCGCCTTCGGCCGGCTCACCGGATGCTGCGCCGGCTTCAGCATGTTGCTGCCCAGGTGATTGCCACCCTGTGGCCGGATATGCAGGCTCCGCGCACCCCCAGCCTGACGGGCGACTGGCTAGAGGCCGCGGCTGGTCGCCTTGAGGCCTGGAAGGGCTCTTCGGCCCGAGCTGGAGCGCACCGGGCCTTGGAGTTCATCAAGGCATGGTATCCGGGGCTTGATCTGGACCGGCTGGCCACACTTCTGTCGGAGGCCCAGCCGGAGCTGGCGGCTGCGGAGGACGCCCTTGTCAAGCGTGCTGCGGCGATCGCCGAGTACACCGACACCAGCATCTTCGTCCCCGAGCGGTCTGAAGACGGCACGGAGGTACCGCCAGAGTGGTTTGGGATGAACCCAGACTACGGCGAGGACTCGGCGGAGGTCATTGGCTCCAGCGTCGAGGAGGAAGGCGAGGCGGAGGACGGAGGCAAGGCGGAGGCACTAGAAGACGGAGCAGACGGCCAGCCTCAGCTCGACCGTGCCTCCAGCAACGAGCCGCGTGCGACCGACCCAACTGCCGCCGGAGGCGATCAAGCCGAGACTAGCCAACCGGCCGCCCCGACGCGTGGCGCTGGCGCCTCCTCCGACCCTCCGAATATGTCTGCTGCTTCCTAAGATGTCGCTGTATCTTTGTTTTGTCTGCTTCAGTAGTCTTTGAAGAACTTGTTAGTTCGCACAATTCCACCCGCGGGGTGTATTTTGAACCTCTGCTCGAAAATTCGGCCATGGGCCTATGTTATGTAAATATATTTATCTGAGTTCTATGTTTTCTTGCTCATTGCTCTTTTGGCTTTTTTCCTTTGCCGCTTTCTCTTAGTTGCCTGCCTTGCCAATCAGATAGCCGCTCTGTAGACTGTTGCTAGATCAAGTGCTTGGCTACTTTGGGAAAGCAAGTACTTAGCCGTTTTTAAGAGTTTTTGAGCAAGTTGGATAGAAGACGGCAATCCGACTATCCGAGAGTCGGTTTGCGAGAAAGGCTGGAAGCCGTCTTGAGCTATGTTCTATGCTTTGAGTCCTTAACCATTTTTCATGCGAAAACCCATTCTACCTTACCTCTGCCCACCGTACAGTCGCTCTGCGAGCTGCAGCTTCTGACAGAAGACAGTTTAGGTGTTACACACTACTTGTCCGGCTGCAGGAAGCTTTTCATAGTGCAAGGCAGCAAGTCCCCGGGCTGACTCGTTGAGCCCGGTGCCAAGCAGCATGACAAAGAGTAACATACTTGTAGGCATAATTTTCATCATACAGACAAAAGAGGGCAGTCCCCGAGCTCGCCTCGGGGGGCCCGAAGTCTTGGTACTTTAATACTAAAGGTAGCATGGTACATACTGCATCAACTATAAAATCTTCGGAGGAGATTTGCATTCCATGGCTGCTCTGTCTCCTTGCCGGAGTCGTCCCTCATGCGTGCTCGGGGCTTCTGAGCGTCAATCAGGTAGTAGGAGTCGTTGCCCAGTACTTTGCTGATGATGAAAGGGCCTTCCCAAGGTGCCGACAGCTTGTGCTGGCCGGCTGTTCGCTGGATCAGCCGGAGCACAAGGTTGCGTTCTTGGAAAGATCTTGGCCTGACCTTCCTGTTGTGGTATCGGCGCAGGCTCTGCTGGTAGATGCTGGACCGGCTGAGTGCCAACAGCCGGCCCTCTTCCAGCAGATCGACGCCGTCTTGTCGCGCTTCTTCTACTTCCTCCTCGGTGTACATAGTGACTCGCGGGGAGTTGAACTCTATGTCCGTTGGGATGACGGCTTCGGCACCGTAGATGAGGAAGAAGGGTGTGAAGCCGGTTGACTTGTTTGGAGTCGTGCGCAGACTCTAGAGGACGGATGGCAGCTCGTCGAGCCAGTAGCCAGCCGAGCGCTCTAGAGGCTCGATCAGCCGAGGCTTGATGCCGGATAGGATGATGCCGTTTGCTCGCTCCACTTGGCCATTTGACTACGGATGGGCGACGGACACTAGGTCCAGTCGGATGCCGTGTGTTGCGCAGAAACGGGCCAAGGCGCCTTTGGCGAAATTTGTGCCGTTGTCGGTGATGATGTTGTGTGGTATGCCGTACCGAATTGTGATATCAGAGATGAAAGTTATGGCAGTCGGAACTTTCAGCTTCTTGATTGGCTTTCCTTCTATCCACTTGGTGAACTTGTCCACTGCGACAAGTAAGTGAGTTAAACCACCTCGTGTTGTCTTGAATGGTCCCACCATGTCTAGACCCCAAACTGCGAAAGGCCAGGCAATGGGGATGGTCTTGAGTGCAGAAGCTGGCTAGTGCGGCTTGGAGCTGAACTTCTGGCAGCCTTTGCATTTTTGGACCAACTCTTTGGCCTCTTCCAAGGCAGTTGGCCAGAAGAAACCGTGTCGAAAGGCTTTGGCGACGAGTGCTCTTGAAGCCGCATGGTGGCCGCACTTGCCTTGATGGATGTCTTTGAGAATCGCTTGGCCTTGCTCTGGCTCTGCGCAGCGCTAGTAGACACCAGTGACGCTGCGCCTGACCAGTTCTCTATTGACTATGGTGTAGGCTGCCGCCCGGCGTTGTATTTGCCGAGATAAGGTCTCATCAGTCGGCAGCTCTTTGTTCACTAGGAATTTGAGGATGGGCTGGGCCCATGAGGGTGCTGCTATTTCTTCGACTGCCAGAACTGCGACTTGGACGAGGGCGGTTGGGCTGGGAGGCGGCGGGTTGGAGTTGACAGTCGCTTGCTGGGTTGATGAAGTCCCCAGGCCGACTGGCGCGGTCCTTGGGCCGAGTTCTGGAGTCTTCGAGTCCGCCACCGCAGTCCCCCGGCCGGGTTTGACTGTGGCATCTTTGGGGTCTTCCGCCAAAATCCCCGTTCCGACTGCCGGAGCCCTGGAGTCGGATCCGCCGCCTTCGGGAGGAGCCGGCACAAAAATGGAGTATGATTCTGGTGAAGGCTAGACAGACGGCTTGAGGAGGCGTTGAAGGGCGAGTCCAGATGGTATTGCTTGGCGGGTAGAGCCTATTCGTGCCAAGGCATCTGCTTGGTCGTTGTCGTTTCTTGGCACATGGAGAAACTCGCACCCTTCGAAATACCCGCTGAGATGTTGCACGAGGAAACGGTAACTTGCCATGTTTGCATCTTTCGCGTCCCAGTCGCCGGATGATTGCTGGACCACTAAGTCCGAGTCGCCATAACACAAGATCCGGCGGATGCCAAGTTCTTTGGCAAGCCGGAGCCCGTGAATGAGCGCCTCATACTCGGCGACGTTATTGGAGGCGGCAAAGTGGATTTGCAGTGCGTATTTGAGCTTATCGCCTTTGGGGGAGCTGAGGACGACGCCGGCTCCCGAGCCGGTGCGCATCTTCGAGCCGTCGAAATGCATCCGCCAATGGGTGGAATCAGGCGCTGGAGGTAGGTTGGGTCTCGGCCCAGTCGACGAGGAAGTCGGCCAGTGCTTGTGACTTGATAGCGGTGCGGGGCTGGTAGTGGATGGTGTAAGGAGCCAGCTCTATGGCCCACTTGGCCACTCGGCTAGAAGCATCTCGGCTGCCAATGATCTCGGCAATTGGGGCCGTGCAGACCACCATTATTGGTTGCTCTTGAAAGTAAGGCTTCAATTTCTTGGCAACAAAGTGTACGCCATAGCACATCTTCTGGTAGTGGGGGTAGTTCTGCTTGGAGGTCGACAGTACCTCGCTCAGGTAATATACTGGTCTCTGGACAGGTAGCGCCTTGCCTTCCTCCTTGCATTCCACTACAATGACCGTGCTGACTACCCGGCTGGTGGTGGCGATGTACAGGAGCATAGGTTCCTTGGGAGTCAGACCCGCCAGGACGGGTGGAGTAGTCAGCACCTTCTTCAACTGGTGAAAATCTTCGTCCGCCTTTTGGTTCCACTTGAAAAAAGTGGTCTTCTCCATGAGTTGGTATAGGGGGAGAGCTTTCTCGCCTAGCCGACTGATGAATCGGCTGATGGACGCTAAGCAGCCGGTGAACTTCTGCACATCCAGCAGTCGGCTGGGTACCTCCATTCTCTCAATGGCCTTGATTTTTACTGGGTTGCATTCTATGCCGCGTTCAGAGACCAGGAAGCCTAGGAGCTGGCTGGCTGGTACTCCGAATACACACTTCTCAGGGTTGAGCTTGATCTGGAACCGGCGCAGGTTCTCAAAAGTCTCCTTGAGGTCTTCCAGCAGTGTTCAACGCTTTTCTGTCTTCACCACCACGTCGTCCACATAAACGTGGGTGTTCCTGCCGAGCTGCTTGAGGAGGCACTTCTGCATGAAACGCTGAAAGGTGGTGCCGGCGTTCCTTAAGCCGAACGTCATGGTGAGGTAGCAGAAGGCTCCAAACGGCGTGATGAAGGCGGTTTTCAGTCTGTCATCCGGGTTTAGCTTAATCTGGTGATATCCTGAGTATGCATCCAAAAAACTCAACAGCTCTCATCCAGCTGTGGAGTCTATCACCTGATCGATTCTTGGTAAAGCAAATGGGTCCTTGGGGCAGGCTTTGTTGAGGCTCATGTAGTCAATACACATTCACCACTTCTTGTTCTTCTTTAGTACCAGGACCGGATTTGCTAGCCATTCTGGAAAGAACACTTCCATAATGAAGCCGGCTGCTAGCAGTCGGGCTATCTCTTCTCCGACAACTCTTCTCTTCTCTTCTGATAAGCGGCGCAAGAGCTGTCTGACCAGCTTTGCATCAGATCGGACATGTAACTTGTGCTCGGCGAATTTCGTCGGTACACCTGGCATGTCTTTGGGGGACCATGCGAAGATGTCCCGATTCTCACGAAGGAAATTGACAAGCTTGCCTTCCTATTTGCTGTCGAGGTTTGCACCTACGACGGCGTACCTCTCTGGGTGCTCCAGGTCCAAGGGTATCTTTTTTGTCACTTTGGCCGGCTTGAACGAACCCTCAGCCTCCGACTCCTTTGGGTTGGGCAATACCACAGGCTGCTTGCCAGCCATCGCCACAACTCGCTCAAGGAGCCGCTTCTCAGCCGCGATTACCAGGGACTCGGCCAGACGATTGCTCTCAGCTGCGCAAGTAGACGACTTCCGATAGTCGCCAGCCACAGTCAGAATTCCCCTAGAACTGGCATCTTCATCTTGAGGTAGGCGTAGTGGGGGACCGCCATGAACTTGGCCAAGGCAGGTCGGCCAAGCAGCGCATGGTATGGGCTCTCAAGATCCACCACCTCAAACCAAACAGGCTCTCTACGGAAGTGATCTTTATCCCCAAAGAGGACGTCCATCAGGATCTTGCCGATTGGCGAGCAGGAAAGCCCAGGAACAATGCCGTGGAACACAGTTCGGCTGTTCTGAAGCTGTCTTTGCTTGATTCCTAAGTTCTCCATGGTGTCCTTGTACAGGATATTGATGTTACTCGCGAGAAACGCGTGGCTCGTCTGTCCGTAGCAAAGGTGGCATCCAGGACCAAGGCATAGGAGCCCGGACTCGGCATCACTTCGGGGTGGTCAGCCCTGCTCCAGCCGATGGGCTTCTCAGACCAGTGTATGAACTCTAGCGTCTCCGACGCTACTGCATTCACCTCTTGTCGCTGCAGCCGCCTGCTGCGTCGATCATCAGCCACACTGGTGAACACCACATAGGATCCATGCTCTTCGGGGTATTCGTCTTGTACCGTGCCGACTGGCCTGATAGCCGGTTGCAGGGGCGGAGGCGGAGGCGGCTGTCCAGCAGGCGGGGGAGGCAGGAGGCCGTCTCCCTTGGCGATCCTGGTGAGCCAGTGGCACTTCCGGGTGGTGTGATTCGACGGCTTTGCGCCGCTGGGGAATTTGCAAGGTCCATCCAAGGTCTGCTCATAGGAGAAAGGAGGCAACTAGTTTGGCTTGCCGCCTTTCTGTCGCTTGGGCGGGGGCTGCTCATCTGGCTGCTGGGCTTCAACGGTCATGACCTGCCGGCTGCTAGAAGCCGGCCGCGGGGCCTTGCGCTTGTTGTCGCCCTGCTGTTGTCGCCGGCCGGCGTCCGCCGCCGGAGTTCTTGGAGCTTGAGGAGCCACTTTGCCAGTTGTGCTGATTTGAATTTCCGCCTTCATGGAGGAGTCGGCCGTGGCGTACTTGTCCGCTATGATCAGCAGCTCGTCGAGGGTTTCTGACTCGTCGCAAAGGAGCTTGTGCTTGAGGAGGGTGCCTTCTCTGCACCCGACTGTGAAGTACTCGATGGCCTGCACCTCGTGCACGCCCTCGCAGGAGTTCCGGAGCTCGGCCCAATGCATGAGGTAATCGCGAGTCGACTCGTCGGGGCCTTGCACGCACAAGGAGAGCTGACGAGGCTTGGGAGGACGCTTGTATGTGTTGGTGAAGTTGTGGACAAACGCTTTGCCGAAGTCGACCCAGCTGTTGATGCTGCGGGGCTTTAGGTTGTTCAGCCATGTCCGGGGCGTGCCCTGGAGCATGGGCGGAACATACTTTACGGCGACACGCTTGTTGCCCTTTGCTATGCTGACAGCCGTGGAGTAGTCGACTAGCCAGTCTTCCGGCTTCATGAAGCCGGTATACTTGGGCGTGTCTCTTGGGAGCGTGAACCCTCTAGGAAAGGGCTCGTCCCGAATGCGGGGCCCGAAACAAGGCGGACCCAGCTCGTCTTCTTCTTCCAGCGCCAAGGATAGGTGAAGTCGGTCGATCCGGTGGCGGGCGTCATTCTCTCCAACTCCCTCTCGGCGTCCAAGGCGATCACTGAGAGTCGGATGGTCAACAGGTGGCGGGGAGACCCGCCTCTCCTTACGGGGAGGGGGAGGCGGACAGTCGTCCCATCATTCCACTGCTCTTGGGCGGCCGTCTCGGTCGTGCTCTATGGTAATGCGAGTCCGACTGTGGCTGACAGCCGGCTCCTTGTCTCTTCTTCCTCGGGCGCCGCCAGTCGGCATCCGAGACGTCGCGCCTTGATCTCGGTGAAGATCGTCATTGGGCCGTTGAGGCGCCTCCGGGCGGCAGCCGGCCTCGTTCTGCGTGGCGGCCGCGTCGAGGAGCCGCTGGACTCGCTCCATCATGAGGCGGCATTCTTCGCCCTCGAAATGGTCCAGCTCGTCCGCCGCTGCCTGGGCGGCTCGGATGTTCTCCGCTGGTGTAGCGTACATAGGGCGGCTTGCCCCAAACAGGTTGGTGATGGCTACGCCGCGCTGCCGGACCGCGCCAAGGCGGCTGGGCCCCGCCGGGGCCGGCAAGCCGCTGACGGCGCGATCCATCTCCCGCTGGTAGGCTTCGGACAAGCGCCTCATGCTGGCCAGCTTCTTCGCACCTTCAATGAGCCGAAGGCGATGCGCCTCCAACGTCTCTGCGTCATCGTCTTCCGGAATGGGTGCAGTTAGGTCTTGCAGTGCCGCGCCGAGTGAGTCGGGTGCTCCTCCGCCAGGGAGCTCGTCATGACTGATGACTAGCACCTGGGTGACGGTGCTTCCGTTGCTCTCTGAGCGGGGGAGAGGTTCTTCGTAGACCACTACGTTGGTGGGGAACGCGTCGAGCGACGCGGTGTCAGAGTCGACCAGCATCGGGTCGGTGGAGCCTACGGACTCCAAGTCTACGACAGGCTCGCCGGAAACGTGGAGTTGATCGAGGAGGCCCGCGAGGAGGTTCTCGGGGCCGCCCGTGCCTGCGTTGGATGCAGGTTCGTCGGAGAGGCGGACCTCGCCGACAAGTTTGGCCAAGGAGCTGACCGCGCAGGCGATCTCAATGCCGCTTAGCGCGTCGGTGCAAACTCCGTCTGGCGTGCCTGGCTGGCTGCGCTCGCCAGGGAGGAAAAGGGTTCCCGTCCAGAACAGATCTCTAGACGGCGGTGCACCATACCCCACGGTGGGCGCCAAATGTCGGGGGTTAGGTGCGACATATGCCAAGGGATGGCTTATCATGATGGGGGCGAGTAGAACGTCGCCGGTTCTAAACGGATGAGGCGTAGACATGCACGCCGGTGGATCTTACCCAACTTCAGGGCTCTACGGGGAGATAATACCCCTACTGCTGCTCTCGGGGTCCTCCGCATGATCACTATGGCAAAAATGTTTACATGATTGCTCCTTGAGCTGTTTCCTGAGGTAGGAGAGGGCAAGGCTAGCTCTCTCCCTATATGATCTGGTCTAGGGCTAATGGATTCCAACCCTTTGCATGGGTGCCCTAGGTGGTTTACATAGGCCTACCCCCGATGGGTACAATGGTAATCTGGCTGGATGCGGGCCCAGCCGTCAGTGTCTCTGGCCTCCGTCTTCTCCGCCGACGTGGGGCCCGCACTGTGGGCCCGCCGACTGGCTAGGTACGGAGCCGACAGGCCGCGTCCGCCGCGGGCGGGTCTTGCCGGCTGCTGATTACTGTAGCCGTGCTTCTGATGACGCGGGCTTGGTCATGGAGTCGTGGCAACAGCCCCGCCGCCTGGCGGGCGATCACTATTGCCACTCTCCATCACATCTGATTAATGGCGTGTGGGCCCCGGGGGAGGTCTGGCCGACTCCCAACGGGTCCGACTGGGGTGCACTTGCCGTCTCTGGGGTCCACTGGCTGGTGGGACCCGCCGCCCCAGGGTCGTACAGACAAGCCGTCGTGGGCACAGGATTCGGTCCTTTGGTGCTGATGTCAGGGCCGGCACGGCAACAGTGCCACGCCGCACGGAGATCTTCCCGGGTACGGCGTGCTGTAGCCATGCCTGCCCCTATTAAGGGGTGGGAGTAGGCTTGACTGTAGCCACTCCCCGTCCCGTCCCTCTTGATGAGGGCATGGGGTTTGTTGGAGTCGCGGGCTGACTCCCCAAAGCCGGCTTCCCTGGAAGTCGCCAGTCAGGAGTCGGCTCATCCTGAAGTCGTCAACGGGACTCGGTCGTGAGTGGGCAGTCGGCTGCCTTGCCGCTGACTTCTCAGAAGGCGGCTCCTCATCCTGAGGTCGTGAGGGGCGCAGCCTGCCCCGATGTCTTGAAAGGTTCTGGGGCTCGGGTTAGCCTACCCATGGCCCATTACTCCGACATCGGGCAGAGGGGCCGGACAGTTAATCTGCCCTGACGTCTCCACCCAATCCTGTCAAAGGCATGGAGATCAGACCCCGCACATGATTAAGCTAGGGGAAATAAAATATCCTACGAGATGTATAGAACTCACCGAATGCGCTCGGCGCTTCGCGCTTAGCCCGTGGTCCTCGGTGAGGGAGGAGGGACCTCGGCGCCCTTGAACAACCTTCCAGACGTCCTTGTGCGTCGTGTCGAAGAGCTCGCTCAGAGTCTGGTGCTGGGCCGGGTCGAACTCCCACAAGTTGAAGTCCCGTTGTTGGCACGGGAGGATCCGGCGGATGAGCATGACCTGGACTATTGACAAGCTTGAGCTTCGCCGGCCATATTCCGGATACATTTCTGGAGTCCGTCCAGCTCTACCGATGAACCCCAGGACAGAGACCCTTCTCTTTCCAGGAGGTGAGCCGCGTGGGGATTCCGGATCGAAACTTGGGGGCAGCCACCCATTTGCGTGTGCGGCTCGGTGATGTAGAACCACCGATTGCCACCCCTTTATGGTCTCCACGAAGGAGCCTTCAAGCCATATAACGTTGGGCATCTTGCCCACCATGGCTCCGCCGCATTCTGCTTGTTGGCCGCCCACCACCTTCGGCTTGATATTGAAGGTCTTTAACCACAGGCCGAAGTGGGGCCGGATGCGGAGGAAAGCCTCACACACGACGATGAACGCCGAAATGTTGAGGACGAAGTTCGGGGCCAGATCATGGAAGTCCAGCCCGTAGTAGAACATGAGACCACGGACGAATGGATGGAGGGGAAACCCCAGTCCGCGGAGGAAGTGGTGGAGGAAGACTACCCTCTCGTGAGGTTCAGGGGTAGGAACGATCTGCCCCGCAGCGGGCAGCCGATGCGCGATATTCGCGGCCAAGTATCCGGCTCCGCGCAGCTTCTTGATGTGTCCCTCCGTAACAGGAGGAAGCCATCCATTTGCCTCCCGCTCCGGACATGATTGGAGAAGGTTGAGGGGAAGGATGTGGGCTTGGGCGTTGGAGCTCGAGTGCGCAAGAGTGGATGAGCAAGGAGGAAGAAGGCGTGGGTAGAAAAAGGTTAAACCTTGTCCCTTTATAAGGGCGGCCGAAACTATGCGCCCCCACTAGCCTGGAAAAACTCGCTTATCCCCCAAGCGTCGTAATCGATGGCGCGGTTGGGTTACCCACGCCCTTATTGATGAGAATCCCGTAATAAGGGGGACACGATCTCTGCTTTGACAAGACGTGTCAAAAAACCGCCTCGCGTTATGTGCGGGGCTATTTAAAGGAAACGGTCTGAATAATCACCGGGCCATGGCATAATGCCATGTTGCCAAAACAAGTCAGCAGATTAGATTTGTGGAGATATTATTCTCTCTATGGTGGAATGTGGAACATATTTTGCAGGGTCGGACACTATCCTTGTATTCAAATTTTTCCGTGGTGTATTCGGAGGAGGAACCCGCCTTGCAATGCCGAAGACAATACTGCGCACCGGACTCATCGTCATTGAAGCCTGGTTCAGGGGCTACTGGGGGAGTCTTGGATTAGGGGGTCTCTGGACAGCCAGACTATATCCTTTGGCCGGACTGTTAGACTATGAAGATACAAGATTGAAGACTTCGTCTCGTGTCCGGATGGGACTCTACTTGGCGTGGAAGGCAAGCTAGGCAATACGGATATTTATATCTCCTCCTTTGTAACCGACCTTGTGTAACCCTAGCCCTTTCCGGTGTCTATATAAACCGGAGGGTTTTAGTCCGTAGGACAACAGACAATGATACCATAGGCTAGCTTCTAGGGTTTAGCCTCTCCGATCTTGTGGTAGATCAACTCTTGTACTACTCATATCATCAAGAATAAATCAAGCAGGACGTAGGGTTTTACCTCCATCAAGAGGGCCCGAACCTGGGTAAAACATCGTGTTCCCTGCCTCCTGTTACCATTCGCCTTAGACGCACAGTTCGGGACCCCCTACCCGAGATCCGCCGGTTTTGACACCGACAATGATTGTGGTAGACTAACAAGCAAAGACTCAAATTATAAAAGACGCTCCAAGCAAAACACATATCATGTTGGTGAATAAAATATAGCTCCAAGTAAATTACCGATGAAAGTGGACGAAAGAGGGGATGCCTTCCGGGGCATCCCCAAGCTTTGACTTTTTGGTGTCCTTGGATTATCTTGGGGGTGCCATGGGCATCCCCAAGCTTAGGCTCTTGCCACTCATTGTTCCGTAATCCATCACAAGAATTCACCCAAAACTTGAAAACTTCACAACACAAAACTCAATAGAAATCTCGTGAGCTCCGTTAGAGAAAGAAAACAAAACACCACTTCAAGGTACTGTAATGAGCTCATTCTTTATTTATATTGGTGTTAAACCTACTGTATTCCAACTTCTCTATGGATTATAAACTATTTTACTAACCATAGATTCATCAAAATAAGCAAACAACACATGAAAAACAGAATTTGTCAAAAATAGAACAGTCTGTAGTAATCTATGACTAACGCAAACTTCTGGAACTCCAAACAATCTACCAAAATTAGACGACCTAGATAATTTGTTTATTGATCAGCATCAATTGGAATAAGTATTTTATCACGTTCTGGTGATTTTTAACAATTCGGCCACTAAACGCAAAGTTTCTGGAAATTACAGCAAGATCAAATAACTATCATCCAAGAAGATCCAATAGGTCTAACTTGGCACAAACACTAATTAAAACACAAAACCACATCCAAACAGAATGTAGATGGGTTATTTATTCCCTAATAGAAGAAGAACACAAAAAACTAAAAATAAAATTGGGTTGCCTCCCAACAAGCGCTATCGTTTAATGCCCCTAGCTAGGCATAAAAGCGAGGATAGATCTAGGTATTGCCATCTTTGGTAGGCAATCCATAAGTGGCTCTCATGATAGTTTCATATGGCAATTTTATTTTCTTTCTTGGAAAGTGTTCCATGCCCTTTTTTAATGGAAATTGAAATCTAATATTCCCTTCCTTCATATCAATAATCGCACCAACCGTTCTAAGGAAAGGTCTACCAAGAATAATATGGCAAGAAGGATTGCAATCTATATCAAGAACAATGAAATCTATGGGCACATAATTCCTATTTGCAACAATAAGAACATCATTAATCCTTCCCATAGGTTTCTTAATAGTAGAATCCGTGAGATGCAAGTTTATAGAGCAGTCATCAAAATCGCGGAAATCTAGCAAATCACACAAAGTTTTGGGGATAGTGGAGACACTAGCACCCAAATCACACAAAGCATAAAACTCATGATCTTTAATTTTAATTTTAATAGTTGGTTCCCACTCATTATAGAGTTTTCTAGGGATAGAAACTTTCAACTCAAGTTTTTCTTCATAAGATTGCATCAAGGCATCAACAATATGTTCGGTGAAGACTTTCTTTTGACTATAAGCATGTGGAGAATTTAGCACCGATTGCAACAAGGAAATACAATCAAGTAAAGAGCAACTTTCGTAATTAAATTCCATGAAATCCAATATAGTGGGTTTAGCAACATCTAGATTTTTATTTCTTTCAATCCCACTTTCATCAATTTCATCATAAAGATCTAAATACTCCAAATTTTTAGAACGCCTTCTAGGTAAAGGAAGATCATATTCAGTTTCATCAAGATTCATATTGCAAAACAAAGATTTAATAGGAGACACATCAATAACTTTTAGATCTTCATCTTCATTTTCATAGGAATTGGAAGAACACGCTTTAATAAAGGAATCTTTGGAAGCACGCATCCTAGCGGTTCTTTCCTTGCACTCATCAATGGAAATTCTCATGGCTTTGAGAGACTCATTAATATCATGCTTAGGAGGAATCGATCTAAGCTTTAAAGAATCAACCTCAAGAGAAATTCTATCAACGTTCCTAGCCAAATCATCAACTTTAAGCAATTTCTCTTCAAGCAAAGCACTAAAATTATTTTGTGAATTCATAAACTCTTTAACACTATTCTCAAATTCAGAGGGCATCTTATTATAATTTCCATAAGAGTTGTTGTAGGAATTCCCATAATTATTAGAAGGATTACTAGGATATGGCCTAGGATTAAAATTCCCTCTATAAGTGTTGTTACCAAAATTATTCCTACCAACAAAATTCACATCCATAGATTCATTGTTATTCTCAATCAAAGTAGACAAAGGCATATCATTAGGATCAGAAGAAACGCTCTTAGTAGCAAATAATTTCATAAGTTCATCCATCTTTCCACTCAAAACATTGATTTCTTCTATCGCATGCACTTTTTTATTAGAAGATCTTTCAGTATGCCATTGAGAATAATTAACCATAATATTATCTAGGAGTTTAGTAGCATCTCCTAAAGTGATTTCCATAAAAGTGCCTCCCGCGTCCGAATCTAAAAGACTTCTAGAAGCAAAATTCAATCCGGCATAAAAAATTTATATAATCATCCACAAATTCAAACCATGAGTAGGGCAATTACGTATCATTAATTTCACTCTCTCCCAAGCTTGTGCAACATGTTCATGATCAAGTTGCTTAAAGTTCATAATATCGTTTCTAAGAGAGATGATCTTAGTGGGAGGGAAATACTTAGAGATAAAAGCATCTTTGCACTTGTTCCAAGAATCAATACTATTTTTAGGCAAAGACGAAAACCAAGCTTTAGCACGATCTCTAAGCAAAAAAGGAAATAGCTTCAATTTCACGACAACATTATCGACATCTTTTTTCTTTTGCATATCACATAAATCAACGAAGCTATTCAGATGAGTAGCGGCATCTTCACTAGGAAGGCCGGTCAATTGATCTTTCATAACAAGATTCAACAAAGCAGTATTGATTTCACAAGATTCAGTATTGACAAGAGGAGCAATCGGAGTGCTAAGGAAATCATTATTGTTGGTATTGGTGAAGTCACACAATTTGGTAGTATCTTGAGCCATCGCGACAAACAAGCAATCAAACACACTGGCAAACAAAAAGGCAAGCGAGAAAAAGGCAAATGGAGAAAGAGAAGGAGAAGGAGATTGAGAAAGAGAAGGCGGATAAAACGGCAAGGGTGAAGTGGGGGAGAGGAAAACGAGAGGCAAATGGCAACTAATGTAATGCAAGAGATAGGGATTGTGATGGGTACTTCGTATGTTGACTTTTTGCGTAGACTCCCCGGCAACGGCGCCAGAAATTCTTCTTGCTACCTCTTGAGCTTGCGTTGGATTTCCCCGAAGGGAAAGGATGATGCAGCAGAGTAGCGTAAGTATTTCCCTTAGTTTTTGAGAACCAAGGTATCAATCCAGTAGGAGGCCACGCTCAAGTCCCTCGTACCTGCACAAAATGATAGCTACTCGCAACCAACGCGATTAGGGGTTGTCAATCCCTTCAGGTCACTTACGAGAGTGAGATCTGATAGATATAATATTTTTGGTATTTTTGGTATAGAGATGCAAAGTGAAAAGTAAAAGGCAAAGTAAAAAAGCAAAGCAAGATTAAAGTGATGGAGATTGATATGATGAGAATAGACCCGGGGGCCATAGGTTTCACTAGTGGCTTCTCTCAAGAGCATAAGTATTCTACGGTGGGTGAACAAATTACTGTTGAGCAATTGACAGAATTGAGCATAGTTATGAGAATATCTAGGCATGATCATGTATATAGGCATCACGTCCGTGACAAGTAGACCGAAATGATTCTGCATCTACTACTATTACTCCACTCATCGACCGCTATCCAGCATGCATCTAGAGTATTAAGTTGAAAATAGAGTAACGCTTTAAGCAAGATGACATAATGTAGAGAGATAAATTCATGCAATATGAAATAAACCCCATCTTGTTATCCTTGATGGCAACGATGGAATACGTGCCTTGCTGCCCCTTCTGTCACTGGGAAAGTACACCGTAAGATCGAACCCAAAGCTAAGCACTTCTCCCATGGCAAGAAAACCCAATCTAGTAGGCCAAACCAAACTGATAATTCGAAGAGACTTGCAAAGATAACCAATCATACATAAAAGAATTCAGAGAAGATTCAAATATTATTCATAGATAGACTTGATCATAAACCCACAATTCATCGGTCTCAACAAACACACCGCAAAAAAGAAGAAGATTACATCGAATAGATCTCCACAAGAGAGGGTGAGAACTTTGTATTGAGATCCAAAAAGAGGGAAGAAGCCATCTAGCTAATAACTATGGACCCGAAGGTCTGAGGTAAACTACTCACACTTCATCGGAGAGGCTATGATGATGTAGAAGCCCTCCGTGAAGACGACCCTCTCCGGCCGAGCTCCGGAACAGGCCCCAAGATGGGATCTCGTGGATACAGAAAGTTTGGCGGTGGAATTAGGTTTTTGGCTCTGTCTCTGTTCGTTTGGGGGTATGTAGGTATATATAGGAGGAAGAAGTACGTCGGTGGAGCTTCGGTGGGCCCACGAGGGTGGGGGCCCCCTACCTTGTGCCCACCTCGAAGCTTCCTTGGCGTAGGGTCCAAGTCTCCTGGGTCATATTTGGGAAGAAAATCACGTTCCAGAAAGGTTTATTCCGTTTGGACTCCGTTTCATATTCCGTTTCTATGAAACACTGAAATAGGCAAAAAACAGCAATTCTGGGCTGGGCCTCCGGTTAATAGGTTACTCCCAAAATAATATAAAAGTGGAAAATAAAGCCCAATATAGTCCAAAACAGTAGATAATATAGCATGGAGCAATCAAAAATTATAGATACGTTGGAGACGTATCAACACTACATATGCATGCATTGGTATCAAATGGAAAAGGGGTAGCATATGTGGACTGAACTGTAGAATGCCAAAATAAGAGGGGGATAGCTAGTCCTATCGAAGACTACGCTTCTGGTAACCTCCATCTTGAATCATGTAGAAGAGAGTAGATGGTAAGTTCACCAAGCAACATCGTGTAGCATAATCCTACCCGACAATCCTCTCCTTGTCGCCTTGTGAGAGAGCGATCACTGGTTGTATCTGGCACTTGGAAGGGTGTGTTTTATTAAGTCTCCGGTTCTAGTTGTCATAAGGTCAAGGTACAACTCCAAGTCGTTCTGTTACCGAAGATCACGACTCATTCGAATAGATTAACTTCCCTGCAGGGGTGCACCACATTTCCCAACACGCTAGATCCCCTTTGTCCGGACACACTTTTCTGGGTCATGCCCGACCTTGGAAGATCAACACGTCGCAGCCCTACCTAGGCACAACAGAGAGGTCAGCACGCCGGTCTAAATCCTATGGCGTAGGGGTCTAGGCCCATCACCCATTGCACACCTGCACGTTGCGTACGTGGCCGGTGAGCAGACCTAGCCTCACTTATACAAGAGTAGGCGTTCCAGTCCAACCCGGCATGCGCCGCTCAATCGCTGACATCACGAAGGCTTCGGCTGATACCACGACGTTGAGTGCTCACAATTGTCCCCGCGTAGATGGTTAGTGCGTATAGGCTAGTAGCCAGACTCAGATCAAATACCAAGATCTCGTTAAGCGTGTTAAGTATCCGCGGACGCCGACTAGGGCCAGGCCCACCTTTCTCCTAGGTTGCATCAACCTGCCCTGTCGCTCCGCCACAAAGCAACAGACGGGGCCGTCGGGAACCCAGGCCCACCTCTACCGGGATGGAGCCACCTGCTCCTTCAGCCCCCAACTCCGAACAGTATCATAAGTAATGTAACAGTATAAAGGACATCACATATGCCCGTGATCACCTCCTGAAGTGATCACGGTCCAGTAGTATAGCATGGCAGACGGACAAGAGTGTAGGGCCACTGACGGAACACTAGCATCCTATACTAAGCATTAGGATAGCAGGTAAAGGTAACAATAGTAGTAGCAAGGACAGGCTATGCATCAGAATAGGATTAACGGAAAGCAGTAACATGCTACACTACTCTAATGCAAGCAGTAGAGAGAAGAATAGGCGATATCTCGTGATCAAAGGGGAGGCTTGCCTGGTTGCTCTGGCAAGAGAGAGGGGTCGTCAACAATGTAGTCGAACTCAGTGGCATTAGAAACGGTCTCAGGGTCTATCGGAGAAGAAGAGGGGGGAAGAAACAGTAAATACGGAGCAAACAAAGCATCACAAAACATAACGAGGTAATACGCGGAGCTAGGTATGCCCTAACGCGGTATTGGGCGATACCGGCGAAGGGGGGAAACATCCGGGAAAATATCCCTGATGTTTCGCGTTTTCGGACATATGAACCGGAGGGGGAAAGTTGAGTGTTTGCTATGCTAGGGATGCATGGCGGACGAACGGGCTGCGTAGCCTTGTTCGTCTCGTCGTTCTGAGCAACTTTCATGTACAAAGTTTTTCCACCCGAGCTACGATTTATTTTATATTAATTTTAAAAGGTTTAAATCATTTTTAGGATTTATTTAATTATTTAAATCAACATTATCCAGAATAGTGTTTGCTGACATCATCATGACGCCAGCATTCAACAGGGCGTTGACTAGGTCAAACTGATGTGTGGGTGCCGCATGTCATTGATTGTTTAGTTAATTAAGGATAGTTAAATAAGTTAATTAGCTAATTAGTTAATTAAACATGATTAATTAAGTTAATTTAGTTAATTAATTAATTATTATAATTTTAATTATTTTCTTTCTTTTTTTAAAATGTTCTGTGGGTGGGGCCCCCGTGTTTGTGACCAGGGGAGGCCACGGGGCAGGTTAGCGGGCGCAACTTCTCGGGACCGAAACCGCCCGAGGGGGAGCGAGGCGAAGATCGGCCGCCTGAGGACAGGGGCTAGGCCATGGAGATGAGGACGGTCGCTGGAGGGGGATGGGTGACGCGCGGTTCAAGGGCGGTGGATGCGAGCGCCAGCCGCGGACGCCAGCCGCGGGCGCCGACGCCTGGACACAGGGGTGCACGAGCGGGCTGGCGGCCACGACGGACAGGAGGGGCGGGGAGGCAGCAAGTGCGGCGGGTAGCAAGCCACAGGCATCGAGCGCGGCTGCAGGTAGTGACGGTAGCGGTGCGGGCGAGGCAGAGCACGCGACCATGGGCGACAATAGAAGCGGGCGCGCATGGGCGAC
The DNA here is from genome assembly GCF_003073215.2 of Triticum urartu. Taxonomy (NCBI): domain Eukaryota; kingdom Viridiplantae; phylum Streptophyta; class Magnoliopsida; order Poales; family Poaceae; genus Triticum; species Triticum urartu. The sequence goes on from NC_053024.1 coordinate 420,153,065, forward strand.
TAGGCCAGCGCGGGTGGGCGTCCGGTCACGGAGATGGCCAGCGCGAGCAGGTCGCGGCGCAGGGGAGGCGTTCGGGGCGCGGTGAGTTTGGCCCGGCACGGTGGACGGCCAACGGGCGCGCACGGCGTCGGTGGTGACCGCAGGCGCAGACGCGGGACATCTACGGTGGGGCGGTGAGCGTGCGTGCGCGGCGAAGAGAGGAGGGAGTGGAGGCCGAAGGTGGCCTCACCGACGGGGAGTAGGGTCCAGGGCAGCGGACTCGATGGAGGTTGAGGCGGCGGAGTTCAGCGACGGCGAGGACGAGGTCGAGGATGGAGAGGACGGCGAGTGATCCGGGCGGCGACGGTGGTGCTGCAGGTGCGGCGCGAGGACGGTGAAGAAGTTGCGGGGCGAAGGTGGCAGCCCTTGGGCGCAGGCGTGCTCGTCGGCGCCGTGAGGAGTAGCGGCGAACCCAGTCGGGTCGGCGGGGCACCGATGGGGGAGGGTGTCGCCGCGGTAGTGGTGGCGGAGGCGGGCACAGCGGTAGGGAAGTCCGGCGACGGGGTCGGGGCGCTGGCGATGTGGGGAGATGGGGTCGGGGCAGTTTCCCAATCCAGATCGGGTCATGGGGGGGAGAGGAAGCGAGCGAGAGAGAGAGAGAGGGGATCGGGGAAGTGGGGTGTGGGCTAGGGTTTGGTGGGGGGAGGCCTAAGTAGGCCAGAGAGGGGGCGGCTGGGCCGGCCGGGTCGCTAGGACAACTGGGCCGTGGCCCAAGGGGTGGGCGGGTTCTTTGATTTCTTTTCTTTTTATTTATCCTTTTTTGTTTTTCCAAAAAAAATGTTTAGCACCTAATTGATTTTTTTATAAAATATGGGAGCTAGCTCATAAATTGCAGTGCATTATATCCTAGCACCAAAAACTAGTTTGGGTGAAATACTATTTCATATTAGATATAGATTAATTAAAAGGTTATTAAATAATGTATTCAACCATTGTTTGAGGTTGTTTAAATGACTTATCAAATTTCAATAATGTTGTGTACAATTTTATCCTAGCCTCTGATTTATCCACTATTTATTGAACATTTTAGTTTTAATATTGGAAAGCTTCTATTGTTTGCTTGATTTTGAATTTTTAATTTGAACCGGTTTTGAACTAACGCAAGATCAACAATAGTAATTGTGGTGACATGGCATCATTAACAGGGATTACTGTAGCGTAGTTATCTGGGCGTCACAATTCTCCTCCACTACAAGAAATCTCGTCCCGAGATTTAGGAGCGGGAATAAGGGGGAAGGGATTTGGTTACATAATTCTAACGATTCTTCTCGGTCATAGTTGCTCTTCTCGAAGAGGTCGATCCATTACATTGATTTCTTCAGTCCTCTGCTTTAGGTCATCATGATGAAGTCGTCGTCCGTCCTTCAGGATCTTCACCGTACTTACGTAAAGGTGAGAAGGGAAAACCCTGTAAGGACGGATTCTAACAAGATCGAGCATCAGAGGTTACTCAGGGGAAGGAGCATAAGTACCTCTCAAATTGAAATTTAAGAAGATGTCGAGAGCAAAGTAAGAAGGTACCATGGGAAGTTTCAAATGGATAGGCAAGCATTCGATGCCTAATGAGAAGGTGAAAGGGGTTCAAAGCAACGAGAATAAGTATTGCATCTGATACGAGAATAGATCACTAGGCAGACGGCCCGTGAACTACATACGAAGTTAGGATCGAGGAGTAACTTTGGCAACAGGGTGTAAAGTGGAGTCAGGTTTCGATCCTGTAGAACTGTGGGTTATGGGCTCACCATGTGGGTTAAAAGTAGGACTGGTGACATTTTGCATGGTAATGATAGCAAGACATGTCAGAGGATAGCCTGTCATTTATGTTGGCAACAACATCGGTACCAAGGGCGAGGGACTAAGAGAACCATTTTCCTGCTTGTTGAACGAGACGGACCAATAGGCAAAGTTCTCATCCATCGGGGGCTACCGGAATGTCATCAACAATAGTAACAGGGTCTTGCTGACAGAATTGTACACCGAGGTGTTTACATAAGCAGGAGAATATTACTTCCTAGATCATATAGATCACAAGAAAGGTTAAACCAAACAATGGAAAGAAAAATATGATTATCAGTTTAAATAGAACAATGGAAAGGAAAATGTGTTTAAACACATATTCAAGGATATACCCTTCCCAAGGACAAGCAGATCATGATATCCATGATAGGATATAATGTAGAAAACTCTTTAGGTAAGGGGAGAGAAATTTCATGACATTACCCATACAGTGGTGTATGGATAATTGAGCAGGAAACATTTAACATTGGGCTTCAAATGTTCTTGTTGAAAATCGGAGTACCATAGACATGCTTCGAGATAGCTTTGACATGGCCAATAGGTAAAGGTCAGGCTATGTATACACAAAGGATCCATCAGGAACAACTTATAGAATAAGTCTTACAATTTCCTCATGGAAGAATGAATAACCTTACTAAAATGAAAAGTATAACAATAGGTCCTCCGGCCAGGTGTGATAGGCATGACATCACCTTATCGGGTCAAAGACTAATGTTATAACTCCTGGAATTATGTTCCAACCATCATGTCTGATCGAGATTCAGATCTGATTGGTGACATGATACCTCAGACTCAGGATGTCCGAGAAGAAAGGGGTGCGACACAAATTGACGAGAGATTTCATGACAATGTAATCAATCAATGATGAAATCAAGTCAAATGAATGATGAAGCGAAAGGTTATTGGAACCACGAGTACGACACAAACTCGAAATCAAGTTTTTTTTTGTTCAAGGGGAAATGATATGATGAGGGGGATCGACGTAAGATTAGCTCATCGTCAAAATTTGTGCTCCTGGGATAAGGACCAAGTAGCACAGTTAAAATTTAGCACGATAAAGATATTGCAGATAAGGCTTGGGATGACTTGAAGGATTATTAAAATTGTAAGCAACGAAAATTACTTAGAGTTATCGAATCGGAGTAGGGACTCGATTCACAATTCGGTGTTCCCGGTTGACGACAACCCAGAACCCAGGAAAATTGGAATCGGTGAGAAATAACAGTTAATGAAGAACCCATAAGAAGTTATGCAGTTCCATGATATTCTCGAGATACCATGGGGTAATACTCTACGACAGACCAAAGTAGAGGTTGGACTGGGGTATTGCTCTGCCAAAGACAAATTCTTAAACTTGCAGGAGAAATGGTATTTAAAAGAGAACATGGTCAGAACCACGTTCACAGATACAAGATGAAGTTATAACAAGGGGATAATTATTTTAAGAGAAGCTTCCATGATAAAGTATACATCGGGTCCATGGGCATGAACACGGGGTTCAAGGTCGACTCTCACTTGTTCAATGCATAACCTTTCATTCACCTCTCGTATTTTGAAAATGACATTAGTTGTTGAAAGCCTTTTCCTGGTGCCATACCAAAGAAGTATGACCCATGAAATCTTTCGGGTTCACACGGATTAGGGAAGGCATAGGTTCAACCCATCGAGGCATCTTAGGAGCATATACCACAATTTCAGGAATAAATAATGCAAGCTCAATAGTAGAGCATGCTGGAGAAAGCAGAGGATACAATTTACCAAAGGCCTTATGTATCCGAGGAAAGGCTCACAAGCTTATAGAATATGAAGGACGCTGTCGGATAAAATCCAACAAAAGATCTAATGATCCACAAGGGATCTGATGTGAGCATCGGTGCGCAACCAAAGGAAGAAGGAATGCAAGGAGATCAATTTATGGAAACAACTGACTAACTCAAAGTTCAAATGCAAAGGAATTATCAATTCCAAGATAAGGGATCAGAAGCAATGCTCTGATTAGGGATGGATAAGTTGAATAGCCTTAGGGGTACAATCGATGGCAAAATTTGATTGGTCGAGATCCAGCTCATGATTAAAATGGTGTCTGAGTCGGAAGGATAAATTCCAGGGAACAACTGATGATTGTGTCCATTCACACACATGTTGAATCAAAAGGATCAAAATGACAATCACAATGGTTTTTAAAGTAATTTGCTAGATCAATGGAATTAACCGGAATGCAAGTATGCAAGAATTCCAAGAACAACAGGCTGTTGAGGATTTTCGGGGATCGAATGGTATTTCAAAGATTTTTTTTTGAAATACATGAATCAACTGGGGAGGAACGGATACTCGATAAGTGCAAGAAATTATCTGTAGGGATAATAATACGAAAAGAGCTGCAATGCAGTAGGCATTCTTGGAATATCGGAGAAATTATTCAGGGTATCAAGTAATAACAAGGGCAACTTGGTACGAAGGTATGAACAGCAAACGTAAGTGGTTATCCATAAGGATTTACCGGTGGTCGGGAATAGCAAAAGGCCGTGAGCATAAAATCTTGAGAGAACATCGGATAGTATATTCAGAATCCTTCGGTGCACCAAGCAATCATCTGGAGTGATGGGCTCTCCGAGAGGAAGTAATTACGAGAACCTAGAGTTAGCGTTGGTAAAATCATTTAACCCGAATAGAAGAGAGATTAGAATCCCGGAGTATAGATGAGGAATAAAGGATCCTAATACCACCCAATGGCGACGTGGGCCCGTAAGCCACACAGCCATGTTAGTAAAAGTTTTGCAACATCTAGACTCGACTTCGGCCAAGGAGTTGGAAGGGGGATTCCTACAGGCAGTCGGCTCTGATACCAACTTGTGATGCCCCCGATTTGACGGTACACTAATCATACACACAAACGTGTACGATCAAGATCAGGGACTCACGGGAAGATATCACAACACAACTCTACAAATAAAATAAGTCATACAAGCATCATATTACAAGCCAGGGGCCTCGAGGGCTCGAATACAAGAGCTCGATCATAGACGAGTCAGTGGAAACAAAAATATCTGAGTACAGACATAAGTTAAACAAGTCTGCCTTAAGAAGGCTAGCACAAACTGGGATACAGATCGAAAGAGGCGCAAGCCTCCTGCCTGGGATCCTTCTAAACTACTCCCAGTCATCGTCAGCGGCCTGCACGTATTAGTAGGCACCTCCCGAGTAGTAGCAGTCGTCATCAACAGTGGCGTCTGGCTCCTGGACTCCAACGTCTGGTCGCAGCAATCAGGTATAGAAAGGGGGAAAAGGGGGAGCAAAGCAACCGTGAGTACTCATCCAAAGTACTCGCAAGCAAGGAGCTACAATACATATGCATGCATTGGTATCAAATGGAAAAGGGGTAGCATATCTGGACTGAACTGCAGAATGCCAGAATAAGAGGGGGGTAGCTAGTCCTATCGAAGACTATGCTTCTGGTAACCTCCATCTTGCAGCATGTAGAAGAGAGTAGATGGTAAGTTCACCAAGTAACATCATGTAGCATAATCCTACCCGGCAATCCTCTCCTCGTCGCCCTGTGAGAGAGCGATCACCGGTTGTATCTGGCACTTGGAAGGGTGTGTCTTATTAAGTCCCCGGTTCTAGTTGTCATAAGGTCAAGGTACAACTCCAAGTCGTCCTGTTACCGAAGATCACGACTCATTCAAATAGATTAACTTCCCTGCAGGGGTGCACCACATTTCCCAACACGCTCGATCCCCTTTGTCCGGACACACTTTTCTGGGTCATGCCCGGCCTCGAAAGATCAACACGTCGCAGCCCTACCTAGGCACAACAGAGAGGTCAGCACGCTGGTCTAAATACTATGGCGCAGGGGTCTGGGCGCATCGCCCATTGCACACCTGCACGTTGCGTACGCGGCCGGTGAGCAGACCTAGCCTCCCTTATACAAGAGTAGACGTTCCAGTCCAACCCGGCGCGCGCCGCTCAGTCGTTGACGTCACGAAGGCTTCGGCTAATACCACGACGTCGAGTGCCCATAACTGTCCCCGCGTAGATGGTTAGTGCGTGTAGGCCAGTAGCCAGACTCAGATCAAATACCAAGATCTCGTTAAGCGTGTTAAGTATCCGCGAACGCCGACTAGGGCTAGGCCCACCTCTCTCCTAGGTGGCCTCAACCTGCCCTGTCATTCCGCCACAAAGCAACAGACGGGGGCCGTCGGGAACCCAGGCCCACCTCTACCGGGATGGAGCCACCTGCCCCTTCAGCCCCCAACTCCGAACAGTATCATAAGTAATGTAACAGTATAAAGTACATCGCATATGCCCATGATCACCTCCCGAAGTGATCACGGCCCAGTAGTATAGCATGGCAGACGGACAAGAGTGTAGGGCCACTGATGGAACACTAGCATCCTATACTAAGCATTAGGATAGCAGGTAAAGGTAACAACAGTAGTAGCAAGGACAGGCTATGCGTCAAAATAGGACTAACGGAAAGCAGTAACATGCTACACTACTCTAATGCAAGTAGTAGAGAGAAGAATAGGCTATATCTCGTGATCAAAGGGGGGGCTTGCCTGGTTGCTCTAGCAAGAGAGAGGGGTCGTCAACAATGTAGTCGAACTCAGTGGCATCAGCAACGGTCTCGGGGTCTATCGGAGAAGAAGAGGGGGGAAGAAATAGTAAATACGGAGCAAACAAAGCATCACAAAACATAACGAGGTAATATGCGGAGCTAGGTATGCCCTAACGCGGTATTAGGTGATACCGGCGAAGGGGGGAAACATCCGGGAAAATATCCCTGATGTTTCGCGTTTTCGGACAAACAAACTGGAGGGGAAAGTTGCGTGTTTTCTATGCTAGGGATGCGTGGCGGATGAACGGGCTGCGTATCCAAGTTTGTCTCGTCGTTTTGAGCAACTTTCATGTACAAAGTTTTTCCATCCGAGCTACAGTTTATTTTATATTCATTTTAAAAGGTTTAAATCATTTTTAGGATTAATTTAATTATTTAAATCAACATTATCCAGAATAGTGTTTGCTGACGTCATCATGACGTCAGCATGGCGTCAGCAGTCAACAGGGCGTTGACTAGGCCAAACTAATGTGTGGGTCCCGCATGTCATTGACTGTTTAGTTAATTAAGGATAGTTAAATAAGTTAATTAGCTAATTAGGTTAATTAAACATGATTAATTAACTTAATTTAGTTAATTAATTAATTATAATTTTAATTGTTTTCTTTCTTTTTTTAAACGTTCTGTGAGGTGGGGCCCCCGTGTCTGTGACCAGGGGAGTCCCACGAGGCGGGTTAGCAGGCGCAACTGCTCGGGACCGAAACCGCCCGAGGGGGAGCGAGGCGAAGGTCGGCCGCCTGAGGATAGGGGCTAAGCCACGGCGATGAGGACGGTCGCCGGAGGGGGATGGGTGACGCGCGGTGAGCAAGGGCGGTGGATGCGGGCGCCAGCCGTGGGCGCCGACGCCTGGACATAGGGGCGCACGAGCGGGCTGGCGACCACGGCGCACAGGAGGGGCGGGGAGGCAGCAAGCGCGGCGGGTAGCAAGCTGCGGGCATCAAGCGCGGCTGCGGGCAGTGATGGTAGCGGTGCGAGCAAGGCAGAGCACGCGACCAGGGGCGGCAATAGGCGTGGGGCGTGCATGGGCGACTAGGCCAGCACGGGTGGGCGTCCGGTCACAGAGATGGCCGGCGCGGCGCAGGGGAGGTGTTCAGGGCGCGGTGAGTTTGGCCCGGCGCGGTGGACGGCCAACAGGCGCGCACGGCGTCGGGGGTGACCGCAGGCGCGGACGCAGGACAGCTACGGTGGGGCGGTGAGCGTGCGTGCGCGGCGAAGAGAGGAGGGGGTGGAGGCCGAAGGTGGCCTCACCGGCGGGGAGTAGGGTCCAAGGCAGCGGGCTCGATGGAGGTTGAGGCAGCGTAGTCCAGCGACTGCGGGGACGAGGTCGAGGATGGAGAGGACGGCGAGTGATCCGGGTGGCGACGGTGGTGCTGCAGGTGCGGCGCGAGGACGATGAAGAAGTTGCGGGGCAAAGGTGGCAGCCCTTGGGCGCAGGCGTGCTCGTCGGCGCCGCGAGGAGCAGCGGCGGACCCAGTCGGGTCGGCGGGGCACCGATGGGGGAGGGTGTCGCCTCGGTAGTGGTGGCGGAGGCGGGCGCAGCGGTGGGGAAGTTCGGCAACGGGGTCGAGGCGCTAGCGATGTGGGGAGATGGGGTCGGGGCAGTTTCCCGATCCAGATCGGGTCGTGGGGGGGAGGAGAGGAACCGAGCGAGAGAGAGAGGAGATCGGGGTAGTGGGGTGTGGGCTAGGGTTTGGTGGGGGGAGGCCTAAGTAGGCCAGAGAGGGGGCGGCTGGGCCGGCCGGGTCGCTAGGACAACTGGGCCGTGGCCCAGGGGGTGGGCGGGTTCTTTGATTTCTTTTCTTTTTATTTATCCTTTTTTGTTTTTCCAAAAAAAATGTTTAGCACCTAATTGATTTTTTTATAAAATATGGGAGCTATCTCATAAATTGCAGTGCATTATATCCTAGCACCAAAAACTAGTTTGGGTGAAATACTATTTCATATTAGATATAGATTAATTAAAAGGTTATTAAATAATGTATTCAACCATTGTTTGAGGTTGTTTAAATGACTTATCAAATTTCAATAATGTTGTGTACAATTTTATCCTAGCCTCTGATTTATCCACTATTTATTGAACATTTTAGTTTTAATATTGGAAAGCTTCTATTGTTTGCTTGATTTTGAAGTTTTAATTTGAACCGGTTTTGAACTAACGCAAGATCAACAACAGTAATTGTGGTGACATGGCATCATTAACAGGGATTACTGTAGCGTAATTATCCGGGCGTCACACCTACCCCCCTGGGCACCCCCCCACCTCGTGGGCCCCCTGGCAGCCCTGTGATGCCCATCTTTGGCTATATGGAGTCTTTTGTGGAGGAAAAACCATAAGCTAGTTCACGGGACGAAACTCCACCGCCACGAGGCAGAACAAATCTAGGGCTCCGGCGGAGCTGTTCTGCGGGGGAAACTTCCCTCCGGGAGGGGGAAATCATCACCATAGTCATCACCAACGATCCTCTCATTGGGAGGGGGTCATTCTCCATCAACATGTTCACAAGCAGCATCTCATCCCAAACCCTAGTTCATCTCTTGTATACAATCTTTGTCCCAAAGCCTCAGATTGGTACTTATGGGTTGCTAGTAGTGTTGATTACTCTTTCTAGTTGATGCTAGTTGGTTTATTCAGTGGAATATCATATGTTCAGATCCTTTATGCATATTAATACCCCTCTGATTATGAACATGAATATGATTTGTGAGTAGTTACGTTTGTTGCTGGGGACATGGGAGAAGTCTTGCTATAAGTAGTCATGTGAATTTCGTATTCGTTAGATATTTTGATGAGATGTATGTTGTCTTTCCTCTAGTGGTGTCATGTGAACGTCGACTACATGACACTTCACCATTGTTTGGGCCTAGAGGAGGGCATTGGGAAGTAATAAGTAGATGATGGGTTGCTAGAGTGACAGAAGCTTAAACCCTAGTTTATGCGTTGCTTCATAAGGGGCTGATTTGGATCCATATGTTTCATGTTATGGTTAGGTTTACCTTAATACTTCTGTTGTAGTTGCAGATGTTTGCAATAGGGGTTAATCATAAGTGGGATGCTTGTCCAAGGAAGGATAGTACCCAAGCACCGGTCCAACCACATATCAAATTAACAAAGTACCGAATGCGAATCATATGAACGTGATGAAAACTAGCTTGACGATAATTCCCATGTGTCCTCAGGAGTGCTTTCCTTTATATAAGAGTTTGGCCAGGCTTGTCCTTTTCTACAAAATGGATTGGGTCATCTTGCTGCACCTTATTTACTTTTATTACTTGTTACCCGTTACAAACTACCTTATCACAAAACTATCTGTTACCGATAATTTCAGTGCTTGCAGAGAATACCTTACTGAACACTACTTATCATTTCCTTCTGCTCCTCGTTAGGTTCGACACTCTTACTTATCGAAAGGACTACGATAGATCCCCTATAATTGTGGGTCATCAAGACTCTTTTCTGGCGCCGTTGCCGGGAAGTGAAGCACCTTTGGTAGGTGGAAGTTGGTAAGGAAATTTTTTTATAGTGTGCTGAAATTTACTGTCACTTGTTACTATGGAAGATAATCCTTTGAGGGGCTTGTTCAGGGTAACTTCACCCTGACCAGTAGAGCAAAGAGTTGCTCCTCAACCTACTGAACCTACTAAAAAATGTTTACTTCAAAATTCCTTCGGGTATGATAGAGAAACTGCTAGCTAATCCTTTCATAGGTGATGGAACATTGCATCCCAATTTGCACCTAATCTATGTGGATGAAGTTTGTGGATTATTTAAGCTTGCAGGTATGCCCGAGGAAGTTATCAAGAAGAAGGCCTTCCCTTTATATTTTAAGGGAAAGGCATTGATATGGTTTAGGCTATGTGATGATATGGGATCATGGAACTACAACCGATTGAAATTGGAATTTCATCAGAAGTTTTATCCTATGCATCTTGTTCATCGTGATCATAATTATATATATAAGTTTTGGCCTCGTGAAGGAGAAAGCATCGCTCAAGCTTGGGGGAGGCTTAAGTCAATGTTATATTCATGCCCCAATCATGAGCTCTCAAGAGAAATTATTATTCAAAAATTTTATGCTCGGCTTTCTCTCGATAATCGCTCCATGCTCGATACTTCTTGTATCGGCTCTTTTATGATGAAGACTATTGAATTCAAATGGGATTTATTGGAAAGAATTAAACGCAACCCTGAAGATTGGGATCTCGACGAAGGTAAGGAGTCAGGTATAACACCTAAGTTTGATTACGTTAAATCTTTTGTGGATACCGATGCTTTCCGCGAATTTAGACTTAAATATGGACTTGACTCTGAGATAGTACCTTCTTTCTGTGAATCTTTTGCTACTCATGTTGACCTCCCTAAGGAGAAGTGGTTTAAATATAATCCTCCCATTGAAGTAAAAGTAGTTGTACCTATTAAAGTTGCAGAAAAGACTATCACTTATAATGATTCTGTTGTTCCTACTACTTATATCGAGAAACCACCACTACAAAAAATACACTTCCGTGATGATACGTGTTTGTCATAGTAGGTCGCGTTTTTTGTCATGCATGTACATCCATGACAAATTTATGATAGAATCAAGATAGTCATACCTGTGCTGTCGTAGAAGTGTTCCATGACATTGCCAAAATTATCATCATGGAAGTGTCCACTTCCATGACGATAAATCGCGTGTCATAGAAGTGCTTTCGTCAAGGGTGACCGACACGTGGCATCCACCGTAACGGAATGCCGTTAGGCTATCGGGTCGGATTTTGGATCCAATAACCCGTTAACAGCCACGACCAATGCCGATTTTCCACGTGTAAAATTCTCATAGGCTGACGGATCCACGCGTCAGCTCCGCATTGGCACAGGTGTCACTCATCCAACGGTCGAGATGGGCCTATGATATGTTGACATGTGGACCGGCCCACAAAGTTTAAATGGGCCGTCCCAACCGAAGGCCCATAAGATTTAGTGGACCATAATGGGCCGGCCCAGCTAAAGGCCCACAAAAATTTAGCAGACCATAATGGGCCGGCCCATCTAAAGGCCCACATGATTTTGCAGACCATAATGGGCCGGCCCAGCTAAAGGCCCACAAGATTTTGCGGACCACAATGGGTCGGCCCAGCTAAAGGCCCACAAGATTCTGCAGACCATAATGGCCCAGCTAAAGGCCCAACATTCTCTGTCAAATCGGCCCGTCAACGGCCTGTCCTAAACTTGTCATCAACGCGGCCTATGGTCACTTCTGGCCCGTTAATAGTCCGCAAAGTAATTGGGCCGAATTACGGCCCAGTGTATTTCCGGCCTGTTAAAGGTCCGGCTTTATTTGGGCCCATTTACAGGCCATCAAAACTTTCGGCCCATAAACGACCATGAAGGATTTGGGTCATATTCGGCCATGTCTGACATTCGGCCTGTTAGAGGCCCACTATAGCTTTGGGCCACTTTCGGCCTGTTGTCATTTTCGGCCTGTTAATGCCGGACGTAAACCATGGGCCATATGTGGCCCAACGTCATATCGGGCCCATTAACGGCCCATGTAAAAATGACGATAATCTAGCCTGACCAAAGTTCCGGCCTGTTAAAGGCCCATGTATTAGGTCGGCGCATTTACGGCCCGTCCGAATTTCGGCCTGTCAAAGATTCGCATCGTAAATGGGCCACCATTTCGGCCTGCTAAGTCCAGTGGGTTATTTGGCACAATCACGGCCCAATCTCACTTTTGGTCTACTAAAGGCCCATGTTTTTTATGGGCTCGAGATATTTACACCTGTAAACGGCCTATTTTTACTGAGGGCCAAAATTATGTTCAGGCCTGTCAAAGGCCCACTATGGGCACAGGCCTACCAGAAAAATATGAAAGCTTATGCTGATTTAGGCCCAGATATTTTTAGTGGGCTACATGCCAATTTCGGCCCGTAATCGTTTTTAGCCCAATTGGAATGGGCCCGATGAATGTTGGCATGTTGGGCTCCAATGAAGCTTTCGGCCGAATACATTACTAAGATAAACCTACACTGTGCAAAAATAGCGTCGTAATTATTGCAGCCAGAGGCAGCATCATAAATGCTGTATCACAACAAAATAAATTCCAACCATACAACAAAATGCATGTTGGCATAAAGTTTACAGTCCTTCCAGATAAAAGCACCATCACATGTATAGAAGCACAGATCATTTGACCTGAGTGCTAATGTTTCAGGCTGTAGAATCTGATGGAGCAGCACGATCTCCACCTTTTTTCCACCATTGCTCTTGAACAATGAAGCGAATGTCTGATAGTCTGGATTCAAAACCATTCATATCTTGACGACATTTCTCAACCACTATTCTTATTTCCGAAACAACGTCCATTAGGGATTGGACTTGTGTCTGGAGCACAGATATATCACTCTGTCTAGCAGGAAGATTTTGTTCAGTAGGCGATTTGGACGAGGTTACCTTGACAACCAACCCAGAATTACACAGGAAGGTGATTTTTGCACTATTAGTGGAGAGATACTGATGCACTATAGCAAGAGGTGACATTGTGCATGTAGTAGCCTCATCACCTTCAGGTGGTTGTGGCTGTTCAATCATTTGTTCCATAGCTTCCTGAAAGTGTGAACTTGTAGATTAGTGTACTAGATAAGTTACTAATTAGACAAAAAAACAAAGTAGGTTAAATGTTTATACATAACTTATTTTGGTGAACTACTGTAATACATTAGCATGTATTGTAGTGCCAACTACATAATAAAATCACTTTCGGAACATATGTCCATGTAGCATGCCTATTGTATTGTCTATTTCCTCACATTCATTGACATCTAAGGATAAAAAGGCATGGTTTAAAGTAGGATGAACATAGTATGAAATCATTCATATCATGGGCAAACAGATATAAAACAAACAGGCTATTTTATCATTCTGTGTGCACGTGAACATAACAACTAGATTATCGATCAAGACCAAAAGAATATCCTTCATCTCTTTTAAACCATGTAAGGTGAAATGATACGTTAAGACAACTGTGAATAAAAGTGAACAGAGTAACTGACATTGGCTGCAAACCAAGTAGTTAAATGAACACATCACAGTACCAATCAGTTCAAGGCAGGAGGAGTAAAAGGACTTACAACAGCAGCTTGAACTGGTGTGCTCATGCCCTTCATCTTGTTGGTGTGGCAATCCTTGAAGATTTGCACTGCATTCGGTTCAGGTTCTTTTCGGTCCGCACGGGCTTTCCTCTGTATTTGGAACAAGTCAATATAGATACGGTAATATGGCACAAAAAAAGAAGGAAGTAGCAGCTATTTACAAGAGCCTCGCAGTGTGCAATATAGCTACGAGATCCTGTTGTCTGTTGGAATTTCACTTTAGAACGGTTGGTTTTGTTCTTCAAACAGTTAGCCTAGAAGAAGATACACGTGTAAGGCACATACATAAATACAAGTTCAATATGTGGTCTGGTCAAATACATATAGCCTACCTGATACTTTGGATCAGACCAGTGTTTAATGAGGGTTGTCCAGTCTTCATCTGTAATATATTCCACTGGAGATGTTTGGGCGATTTCATTGTTAGCCTTGCCTTCAAAGTGAGATTTTCTTAGGTGGTACCGATACTGTCGCAAAGCAGACTGAAAAACATGAGTGCATGCTTGTTTAGCTGCATCATCTTTCGGATCCAACTTGAACCTCATCTGTTGAAAAAAGAATGTGAGCCTTATTAGGAGGAAGCTAGAAAGTATGGGACAGAGCAAGACAATATTACTAATTGCGATGAATAACATTACTTACGGATAAATGGTCAAGGAAGGTGTTAAACTGGGTATTGTCTTTCTCATTCCTGTACTGGATCCACGTTGGGAGGATATGTGCATGACACCAAATGGCAACGACTACCTCTGATACTAACTTGGCTGACTCTGTAGCATCACGTGGCCTTTTTAAACCTGCCCCAAAATGGATCTCCATTCTTCCTCCTTTATATTTTGTTAATCTGTCAAGCATTATCCCTGATGTCCGTTTCCGCTTGCACCATGGTGCTAGTTCAACAAAAAATATGGAAAGTGTTAGTGTACATCAAACTGTGAGAGTACATATAAAGGAGCATGCAACTGCAACTTGACTCGGTCAGGTACCGTCTTGGTGTTGATGCTCATGAGGTTCATATGATCTTGCCAAGTCCTGTTGTGTCAGCAATGCTTCGGAAGTAGTGTTAGGTGTGAAGGCATCTTGGGAACTGGCCAGTTCTAGAGAAAACGAACGAGTAACTGGTTGAGATGCTAGTACAGTTGAAGCGGATGCTGTAGCTGGTGGAGCAGGTGATACTGTGTTTGTAGATTTAGCCGGTGGACTTGGACCTTCTTCTGCACTATAAGTACCAGCAGAATCTCGATGACAGAACCTTTTCCGTTTCACCCGATGAGTAACAGCACTCCCTACTATATTATTTTCCTTGCTCTTTTTTGACTTTGCCATGTAAAGCTGTACTCACAACACAAAAGAATAAAATCACTCTTCAGAACTCATTGATGCATGATACAGACAAGCAATACTTTGATGTAAGACAACCGTATGAGGATGGAATATGTAAGAAAAACAAGACTGCATGACATATTCACAGCTACGATGTGCAAACTAAGCAGAAGGATTTTCAAGAAAATAGAAGTAATGCAAGCTAGACACCATATGAAAGATGCGACCAATATTACTCTGCCAAGTTAAAAGTTTCTTGTCATAAGTGGCAATTCAAAAAATTAGAAGCAGTACAACATAGAAATCAATGCAAGATGCAACCACTATCAAACTGCCATGTTAAAAGCGTCCAATCATGAGTGACTGATGCGGGATACACAACAACAATACTTTGATGTAAGAACATGGTATGATAGATAGATGCAGTGTATTCTAGACACAGAAAGCCATGTCATATGCACATGTATAACATATAAACTCAGCAGGTGCAATTTAATCAAAATAGAAGAAATACAGGCTAGACAACATATGCAACATGAAACCAATTATCACACTGTCAACTTAGAGCAAGCACCTGCGATGGTGGAGTACGGGAGATGAACTCATCATGTAGACTTGGGACTTCAACTTCATTAGCAGTAGGCATTGGAAAATCTAGAGAGTCTCTGTTTGCGTCGGTGCGGAGGACCACCAACATCCCCTAACTTACTCTTTTCCTTCCTATTTTCTGATATTGCCTTATGAAGTCAAAACCACAAGAAGATGAATAAAATTAGCTCTGCATAACTGGTTGATGCATGATACAGACGAACACTACTTTGATGTAAGGCAAGCGCAGGATAGGAGGATGGAATATATACAAAAAAAAGACA
Source organism: Triticum urartu (assembly GCF_003073215.2). Classification (NCBI taxonomy): domain Eukaryota; kingdom Viridiplantae; phylum Streptophyta; class Magnoliopsida; order Poales; family Poaceae; genus Triticum; species Triticum urartu. The sequence continues at coordinate 420,168,845 of NC_053024.1, forward strand.
GCGTTTCATATTCACACGTACGATAGGAGGATGGAATATGTATGAAAAAACAGTAAGCGGAAGGCATTTCAACAAAATTAGAAGAAATGAAAGCTAGGCACCATATGAACATGCAACCAATATCACTCTATCAGGTAAAAAGTGTCTCGTCGTAAGTGCCATTTCAAGAAATTAGAAGCAGTACAAGCTAGAAGACAATGCAAGATGCAACCTACATCACAGTCCCGAGTTAAATGTCTCTTATGGGTAAGTGATCGTTGCATGTATAAGTTGTAAGCTACGCAGATGCAATTCAACATAATCAGAAGCAATACAAACTAGACATCATACGGAAAACGCAACCACGTATAACAATTCCAAGTAAGAGCAAGCACCTGTGATGGTGGAGTAGGGGAGATGTGCTCATCATGTACACGTATGTTCTAGAAACAGGAACACGTGTCATATTCACAGGCATTATGTGTAAAGTAACCAGATGCAATTCAAGTTTGAAGCAATACAAGCTTGACATCATACGCAACATGCAACCACATATAATAGTGTCAAGTTAGAGCAAGCACCTGTGATGGTGGAGTAGGGGAGATGTGCTCATCATCTACACAGCTACGTTGACTGTCTAGCCTTGTGTTGTCTTGTGAATCTTGTTGGGAGGATGGCGGAGTAGAATCTGTAGAGACCCCCTATTTGAGTTGCTCCGAAGGACCACCATCATCCACTGCCGGACTAATTTCCTTCAGCTGTTATGATTTTGCATTGTGAAGTCAAACCGATAAGAAAAAGGAATAAAATTCGCTCTTCAGAACTCATTCATGCATGATACTGACGAACACTACTCGGATGAAAGGCAAACACATGATGCGAGGATGGAATATGTATGAAAAACAGGATGGTGTGACATATTCACACCTATGATGTGGTAACTAAGCAGAAGGCATTTCAACAAATTAGAAGCACTGCAAGCTAGACACCATATGAAAGATGCAACCAATATCACTCTGCCAAGTTCAAACTGTATGGCGTTTCAACAAATTAGAAGTAGTACATGCTAGAAATCATATGCAAGACACAACCAATATCACAGTGGCGACTTAAAGGTGCCTTATCATAAGTGACTGATGCCGGATATGCAAGAATAGTAGTCTGATGTAGAAACAGGAACACATGTCATATTCACAGGCATTATGTGCAAAGTAAGCAGATGCAATTCAACAAAGTTAGAAGCAATACAAGCTAGACATCATACGCAACATGCAACCACGTATAATAGTGCCAAGTTAGAGCAAGCACCTGTGATGGTGGAGTAGGGGATATGTGCTCATCATCTACACAGCTACGTTGACTGTCTAGCCTTGCGTTGTCTTGCGAATCTTGTTGGGAGGATGGCGGAGTAGAATCCGTAGAGAACCTCCATTTCAGTTGCTCGGAAGGACCACCATCATCCAATGCATTGCCAATTTCCTTCAGCTTTATTGATTTTGCATTGTGAGGTCATACCGACAAGAAAAAGGAATAGCATTCGCTCTTCAGAACTCATTCATGCATGATACTGATGAACACTACTCTGATGAAAGGCAAAGTCATGATACGAGGATGGAATATGTACGAAAAAATGGATGGCTTGACATATTCACACCTATGATGTGGTAACTAAGCAGAAGGCACTTCAACAAATTAGAAACACTGCAAGACACCATATGGAAGGTGCAATCAATATCACTCTACCAAGTTAAAACTGTATCGTCATAGGTGGCGTTCATCAAACTAGAAGCAATACATGCTAGAAATCATATTCAAGACGCAAACCAATATCACACTGCCAACTTAAAGGTGTCCCATCATAAGTGACTGATGCAGGATACACAAGAAGAGTAGTTTCATGTAAGAACATGGTGTGATAGACAGATATAGTATGTACAAAAAACAGGAAAGCGTGTCATATTCACATGTATCATGTGTAAGCTAAGCAGATGCAGTTTACACTAATTAGGAGCAATACGAGCTAGAGACCATATGCAACATGCAACCAGATATCACACTGCCAAGTTAGAGCAAGCACCTTGGATGGTGGAGTAGGGGCACGGAGACTTGGACCTTGTAATGCACTATCAGTACAAGGAGAATCGATATAGATGCTCCGTTTACGTTGCTGGAGAGGACCACCATCATCGCCTTCCTTACTATTTTCCTTTCTCTTTCTTGATTTTGCCTTGCCAAGTCAAACCCACAAGAAAAAGGAATAAAATTTGCTCTTCAGAACTCATTGATGCATGATACTGACGAACACTACTTTCATGTAAGGCAGCCGCATGATAGGAGGATGGCAATATCACTCTGCCAAATTAAAAGGGTGCCCTAACAAATGTATTTGACCAAATTAGAAGCAATACATAGCAACAGGCTAGAAATAATATGCAATATGCAACGAATAAAGGTGACTCATCGTAAGTGATTGATGCAGGATATAGAAGAGAGGTAGTTTCATGTAAGAACAAGGTTAACACATAGATGTAGTGTGTACCAAAAATAGGAAGGCATGTCATATTCACAGGTATAGTGTGTAAACTAAGCAGATGCAATTTACCCTAATTAGAAGCATTACAAGCTAGACACCGTATGCAACATGCAACCACATATCACACTGCGAAGTTAGAGCAAGCACCTGTAATGGTGGTGTAGGGGAAGTGCGGTCTTCAGGTACAGAGCTACGTTCAATATCTTCATTTAGGCTTGCTATTTCTTGAGAATAATGTGGAGAGGATGAAATTGCATTCTTTATAAGAGTATTGTGTCTCATATTAACCCACGCGCGTGACTATCTCATCATAAGCGATAGACGCAGGATACACAACAACAGTAGTTTGATGTAAGAACATGGTGTGATAGGCATATGTAGTATGTACCAAATACAGGAAGGCGTGTCATATTCACATGTATAATGTGTAAGCTAAGGAATGCAATTTAACAAATTAGGAGCATTGATGAGGGATACACAAGAAAGTAGTTTGATGTAAGAACATGGTTAATAGAAAGACGTAGTATGTACCAAAAATAGGAAGGCATGTCATATGCACAGGTATAATGTGTTAACTAAGTAGATGCAATTTACCCTAATTAGAAGCATTACAAGGTAGACACCATATGCAACATGCAACCACATATCACACTGCCAAGTAAGGGCAAGCACCTGTGATGGTGGTGTGGGGGAATTGCGGTGATCAACTAGAGAGCTACATTGACTATCTTCATTTAGCCTTGCTGTTTCTTGAGAATCATGTGGGGAGGATGACACTGCACTCTTTAAACGAGTAGGGCGTCTCACAGTAACCCACTCGAGTGACTGTCTCATCATAAGTGATTGACGAGGGATACAAAAGAGCATTAGTTTGATGTACGAACATGGTTAATAGACATATGTAGTATGTATCAAAAACAGGAAGGCATGTCATTATCAAAGGTATAATGTGTAAAGTAAGCAGATGCAATTTAACCAAATTGGAAGCAATACAAGCTAGACACCATATGCAACATGCAACCACATTTGACAGCGCGAAGTTAAAGCAAGCACCTGGGATGGTTGTGTGTGGCAATTGAGATCATCAACTGCAGAGCTACGTTTACTGTCTCCAACTGCTGACACTGCACCCATTAGAGCACTGAAACGCTTAGTGCTTATCTTCGAATTACACTGGAGCGACTTCTGTCTTTTCTTTTCTGCATTCATCAACACTGCGTCAGAGTCTGAAATACACATGCATAAAAAAACAATAGTGTGAGTATGGGTGAAGTGTGTGCACAATTAGTACAGTGTAAAGGTAGAAGATAGCAGGTCGGTGAGAAATAAATGATGGGAGACATATGATAGCTCTACAACATGCATGGCACACTAAATTACTACAGGATTCTATGAAAATAACAGTCGACTGAAAGCAAATAGGTCAGTCCATTTTTTCTGCACCGTCCGATGTACAAAGAACGGGCAGATCGCCTTCATCTACCTCTAATCAGTCAGTGTTGACGATCTTCCTCGAAACACCAGCGACCACCGGCCCAGTATTCCTCCCCTGCCTGCGCCCTCCCCTCGACCTCACCGCATCGCCGTGCTTAGCACCGCCCCCCGGCCATCCATTCAAGCCCCGCCGACCTGCAGATCGGGCGCAAGCAGCTCCTGCGCCCACACCCCTATGATAGACACCGATGCGCCGCTTCCCCGGGGAATAGGCGGACTAGGTGCTCCGCGTGCCTAAGCGGGTGCTGCTTCTTTTAATTGCGGTTCAACTGGCCCTGAATTGAAATCCAGGCGGGCTACTGACCTCTAGCAAAGGTGAAATAGTAAAAGGGAGGAAACCTTGTGCATTAGTATCACAAAGAAGATGCACTAAGAAGCACTCAACTAGTTTCTTTTCATGGGATGAATACGGTGTGAGCGGAGACGTAAGATTTGCACGAATAAGGGAAGAGGAGTACCTCTTTCTGCTGGCAGTGTTGTGTCCTCCTTCTGTTTTTCCGATGATCTTCTTGTTGTTCGCAGGAAACCAGAAGTTGTGGAGGACGGTGCAGCCTTGGACAAACCCATGGCCAAGTTGTTGAGTGTGGTGCTGTGGCCGTCTGTCAGTGGCGGGGAAGCAGATCCGAGGCAGCGAACGACGGCGTAGCGGGAACAGCTCCGATGCGGTGGACGGTTGCGACAGTGGAGCCGTAGCACTGAGGCGCAAGACGGCATGGTTGGAGTGGTTCTGGTACAGTGCATGTCGGCATCGGCGTCGTGGAGGCAGCTCTGCCTCGGCTTCAGCTGTTAAGTCCTTGAGGGCATTACGATTGCGGTTGCGTTGGACGATGACGTCGGGGTACCGGCTCCGGCGTGATGGAGGAGGGTGGCGATGGATTGGCCGCTATGGGGTGGAGGACGGAGGAGGCTGGGGTCTCGTGGCTGGTGGAGAGGGCATTTTCACGCTCACGGAGTATGAATGGGGAAACAGAGGCAGGCGGGGAACTAAGGGGGAACAATGTTTCGGTTTGAGACGCGCTTGTTTGAAATTTGGGGAAAGCTACAAACTTTGCCCCCAACTAAAATTTCAGACATATTGCGGGTTGGGGGTAGGACAGTCATGTCAGGTGTCCCAAATGTGGGCGGGATAGATTTCGGCCGAGCGCATGGGTAGGCGCCCACGGCGTATGAATGCTTCTCAGAGGCGGTTGAGACTGGCGTCTTGGTGAAGTTACAAACCTACCCCGGTTTAGACCTTTGGACATCGGGCCGATAGGCTACACGGGCCAGAGTCAGGACAGTAATTTCCTACCACCAAAACATTAGTCTCGCGCGGTTTTGGGTGACCAGAGGCCTATTTGGCGCTTCGTTCAATATTTGGGAGCAGAAGCATTAACGTTTTTGGTTCTCTTGAATTGAACTTTCAGGATTTGTCAAACTTCACAAATCTTTACTCTTGAAAATCCTAAAGCTACGATTATTTTGGAATGGAGGGGTACATTTGAATATACATTGTACACGAGTATATATTAAAAAATATGCAACTTACCTCAGTTCATGCATGGTTCTAGATATAATCTCCTTGGTTGCCAAAAAAAGTTAGATATGCATATGAATATATATAGCATGTTCAAACTCACAACAAAGATTGATGCCCCCTTTTACATCTGATTTACAAATGCCATTATCTCGGGTTCAAATATATGAATGAACTTCCTATGAATTCGAATCTTCAAAACCCCCTTTATGTTGAATTAGACATGTATTCTATTTCGTAGCTAGCAATTTGGAATGTATCCATGCAAGTGACAAATGTATAAAGTGCTTCACACTAACAACATGGAGTGCACAAATTAATGTTTATATATGAATTGCAAAAGCATCCATTGCCTGTATTTCAAACCGCTGTCACTCTATGGATCGATAATATGAAATAAACACATGCACATGCTAGAATTCAATAGAGTATGGGTATCTAATAGACCGATTTTCGTCCATACGCAATTTGCAAAATTCATGATCTCATCCAAAAATAATAATGCCATTTATATTTTAATTTAATGCGTAGAACCGCCTTTTACACATAGATGCACTATACCTCGCCCCGTTCTCACAAACGCGTTATATATCTCTCTATCTAATGCATAAGTGCACACACTTTATATGCATCGGCATTTCTCTTTCACACATGCTCACAATCTCTCTCAGGGTGTCGGGGTGTCTCACGCACATGCTCTCTCTGTTTCTCTCTCTCTCTTTCTGACTACTATGTACCACTCTTTTCACTAATCTCAGTTGGAAAACACTATTTCTCTCACATGCATATATACACATGCACGGTCTCTAATAGCCCTCTATACGCACATATATGTGCCTACGTGTCTCCCGCACGCACATTATCTTTAGGCCTCTCACGCACACATTGCCCCCCGACACACCTCTCTCTTAGTAGTTGGCAGATATGATTTCATCATATCATTCGGTAGGATATCCCTGGCTATTAGGCTGGATGGTAATATGAGGCAAAGTTTTACCCTAGTTCAGATCAGACCCTTGCAGTTGAAGAAAGAGCCTACTCCTAGTATTGTATATTAGTGATAGGGTGTGTACAAAGTACACGTGAATACCAGGCATTGTGCGTGTGTGTATACTATCGACGAACTAGCCCCCAAGCTTGTATAACATACTAAGGGCCTAGGGTTAGAAATCATATATAGTCGGCTCATCACCAATGGGGATAGAGTCCTCCGCGACTCTGGTAGCTTCGTGTTGTACGCCGAGTCCTCCACATGGGTCTTCGTATAACACGTCTCGGTCCAACCTATATGTGGCGCAGGATGGAACTGACCCATGAGTCTTCATGTTGACCCACCCACAACTAGAAATGATGTGCCCACCACACCACGCACGCAATCGGCCACTAAGAAAATAAGCATAGACAATAGTACAACGGTATCTAGCTCAGGATACGTCTCCATATTTTGTTGATGACACTGACAGACTTTGCATTTGATGCGTGCTCCGTATTTTGTTGACGACACTTACGGTCATTGTATTTGAAGCGAAAGAACGATATGGTCAATGGACTTCAAAATAAGCTCAACACGGTCACCATGTACATTTTGTCGTGCTAACCAACATGCGATTGGATGGTTAGAGGACAGTGGTTTCTCGATCCCACCAAGGTTAAAGTCCCGGTGCTCGCATTTATCTTGTGTTAATTTCAGTATTTTCCGGCGATGTACGTTCAGTGGGAGGAGACGTTCCACTCGACTACGAGGCACCTATGGTGACTTTGTAAAATCTCAAGATCATATATGCTGGCCCACTCTCTCGAAGGTGCTCATAGGGGTAGGGTTCGCGTGTGTGTGCTTATAGCGGTGAGTGCTTGCGCATATATATGAGCCCTTGCGTCTGTACCGTGTTAAACAAATACATATCATGATTATACGGTCACTGGCTCACCCGTACAACTCCGTATTTTGTTGATGACACAATCAATTGACCAATCAAACGTTCCACGCGGCGCAACTAGTGTTGCACCATCGGGGCGCGTAACCATGGGGCCCACCTGTCAGCCCGTATATGAAAGAAAGAAATGGTAGTTTGAGTCTGTACTGTGTTAATAAAATAGGAGTACATTTTGGGGTGATCATACGGTCACTGGCTCACCATACAGCTCCGTAATTTGTTGATAACACGATCAATTGACCAGTCAAACGGTCCACATTCAGCAGCGCACATTACCATAGGGCCCACCCGTCAGCGCGTATATGAAGGACAGAAATGGTAATAAATTAGGGATGGCCGGTGCGGCGGCAGACCGGCGGTGGGGAGTGGTTTCGGGGAGGGCGGGCCGGCCACGGGCGGCGGGGGCTGGCGGTTCGGCTGGTGGTGGCTGGCGGCTCAGGGGGGTGGAGTTTGATGATAAACTGGAGGCCCTTAATTTCGTATCCAACGGCTAGAAAATCTAATGTCCAGAGATGAAAAAGTCAGTCGACTGACGTGTAGCCTCACCCCGCACGTACACATGCACGCACGCAAGACACGCATGTATGTAGGCGTGCAACACTGACACGTACACACGCACGCATGCTGGCGTGCAACACTCACACGTACACATGCACTCACGAACAGACACACGTATGCACCATGCATGCAACACTGAAACGTACCATTGCACACACGCAACACTCGCACGCCTGCATGCACACAGCACACGACGCAAGACACACGCTCAACCTATACGTGCATGCACCCTTTGTTAAGGACATGGATTGTTACGTGTATTAATCAATCTTATCTATGATAAGCAAAACATTGATGTTTGCAGTAGTCTTTATGAATCACAACATATCGAATGGGCTATCAACATAGTAGGCTTATTTACATGAAAAAGATGACGTCACACTCAATGAACAATCATCGGTTTATAAAATGCCCGCTTCAGACCGCCCTGGCACACCAAAGGTTCATCTACTGTGCGCTGCCTGCGATGGGTCACTAACATGTAGGCCATGCACCCAAAGAGCCCACATGTCAGTGGAAGAACAGCGCGGTGTCCTAGGTCAGAGTCGAGGGCGCCACTCGCGGCACGCCCGGCTGAACACGCCTCCATGCCGCATTCAAATGCCTCTATGAAACCTGCCCATGTGGAAGCCGAGAAACCCACTCTGGACACACGTCCATCCATGATCGGGCCAGCGTTAAATGCAACGCCGGCCGAGATCCTCCCGTCCGCCGTCTATTTAATCTCCTATTTAAACGAGGCTAAACGCCGGCCAAGAATCGCTCACCTCCGCCGCTCCCCTATCTCCTCCACCATTTTGTCCACTCTTACAATGGCTTACGAAGAATAGTTATTCCTCATCCAAGCCGGCTGGGTAGCCCGCCGGATAGCTATGCAGCTCACTGATCCACCTCCCTCCCCTCGCCCGACGGAGCCAGTTGCCGCCCCAAGCCGGCGCGCGGTTCAGCAACTCGCCGCTCCAGGCCAGCTCGACGAGCAGCGGCGCACGGGCGTCATTGCTGCCGTCCACGCCGCCGCCTCGTACCACGTCTCCTGTTTCTATGGCCGAGACTCCCATGCTGGCGGCCGCGCCATGCAAGCAGCGACAGAAGCCGGGTGCGCAGAGAGCGATGAGTCGGTGGCCAGCGCCTCCGTGTCTGCCGCCATCATCGAGGAGAAGTAGAACACGGGAGGCCGCCGCCGCTTGGGTCCCATGAAGGCCACCGCGGAGGCGACGCCGGCGTACACAGTAGGTGTCTTGCCGGATCCTTTTGTTGCGAGGACCTTCGTCGACCCCGCATGGGCTCCACGGAAGAGGGGAATGTTAGGATGAACTCGAGCTGGTGCCGGCCATGGAGAAGTAGTGGCTGGTGATGAACTCGAGCCGGTGCCGGCCACCATCATCTTCGGCACCAGCCAATGATATCCATTGGGCAGTGGGGAAGTGAGCCGTCCTTTGTGCTGAAGCATATACTTCCGGGGCTCCCGGCAGTCTGGTGATCGTGCTGCCGGACATGAGGAACACAAATCGATCAGCGGGCGACCATTTAGGCCAGGTATTATATACCTGTGCTGTCTAGAACTAGCACCGCGTAGTTCATTTGAATGTAATGAAATCCGTCATGTTTGTATGAAAATCTAGTATTTTATATGATTTCCGTCGTTGTTTATATGAAATATCAGTTTGTCTACGTGTTTGCATGAATTTCGTCTGGTTGGTTGAGTTGCTGTCATAATGTGTGCAGCTACGGTTGGATGGCATAATTTGCGGGTCGTCGGTCGGTCTGTGGGCGGCTCGGGCGGTGTTGTGGGACAAAAAAACACAGCTCGTGCGAGCTCGTCTCCAACATGCGCGCTGGAGGATGCATGACAGCATGAGCACCCGAGCCATTCCTCGTTCATCGGTGGCAAAGGCACCGGTGGAAAAAAGGGTCGCCAATATTTTGGCTACCCCAGGCAAGATCCAAACAGCCCCTCCCAACAGATTCAAATCCCTCGTTCGCCATGGAATTTTGCCATGTGTTGTTTTCATGGACTAGAAAGATGCCCGTACATTGCACGGACCATCAAGATGCATTTTTTTACAAACTCCCGCATGCATGCAAGGGATAATTAATGTCCTCCTTTGCTAGTACCACGAGGCAAACACCATCAATATTGCATTGATTAGTGTTAGTGGCCTTGTATATCTGCAAATTGTAATTTTGATAGTGGCCTCTTGTATATAAAAATGGAGGGAGAAAGATGAGAGATAAGGTGAGGAGGAGTGGGGCGTGGTGGTGACTGGTGGTCGGACTGGGCGGAGGCATGGGGATGGACGGCGCATTATGTCTAGGTATGTATCTCTCTCACACACACCCACGTAGGTGGGGGGCGTGCACGAAGAGAAGAGGTGCATGCATGGCGCACGTACTCCCGTCTCTTTCCCAACCACACCCGCGCGGGTACACGGTGGAGCTCATTTCTGTACGAAAAAGGCAGCCCACGTGGTAATTTGGCACGTGTACTGGTTGTCCACTTGGTGGGGGGAGGATCGTCTACCACGGGTGAACAAACAAATTGCGACTTGACGCGTTATGTTAAATTAAAAAAAGAGGCAAACTATGTGGGGCCTACCTTAGAGGCAAGGCTCTATACACTGGAGTACTTTTGATGTGTCCCGTCAACTCGCAGAACGAGGAGAAGCTTGCTTAGTACGCCGTCTCCCCCGCCCACGGGAGCGGTGGCTCACAGGATGAGGTGAAGCTTGCTTACGACTACTACTACTACTACTACTACTACTACTACTACTACTACTACTACTACTACTACTACTACTACTACTGTACGCCTTTACGCCCGCTCCCTCGCCCACGCGCGCGGTGGCTCGCAGCACGAGGAGAAAATTTTACTACTCCCTCCGTTTACTCCTCGTCCCTACTACGTACTTTGGTTAGTACTCCCTCCATTTACTTATACAAGTCCACTATTAAAAAATACATTTTCCATCTATACAAGGCCACAAATAGTAATCGAGACAAAAGTTATTACTCTCTCCTTTCCAGTTTATGGTTGATTTTCAAAATCTCTCCAACCAAGGTAGACGGTGAGTGGTCGAATTAATTTCGTAGTTTGCACAAGTAATTAGTACGCTCGTTTTTCTCAAGAAGTTATGTTTACCGAGGCATTAATTAGAATGAATGCATGAACGACCACTAAATTTCCATGAACTTGTACATGCATTGGTTAGTTTCCTCTTGACACTGCTTGCGTCGGGTGATCTAACGCACCTCGAAATCCAATATGTAATGGTACTACTACTAGTATAGTAGAATTGAGACTTATCAAACAGAAAAATGAATGTTTTTTAGATGAGCCCTGTAAACCCTAGTGGGTACGTACTCCATAAAAATAGATTTTTCCAAAACTAAGTCGTTCCCTTTCATGAATTCTATAGTATACTCCTCCGTCGACACTCCCTTTCATGAATTCTGTACTTCCTATCGCCGACATGTGGGACATATAGCAACCGGGTCGACGTGGCAAGCACCAAATAACAGTGTAGAACAGCAGGGGGGACGCACCCCACTCGTACCGGCCCAGTAGTAGTAATGAGCAATGAGACATCAAATCACAATGCCGCACCTTCCCAGACGGACGAAGCAGCTATTATTTCACACTTCGGTTCGCCATCGTCTCAAACCACATAGTATTTCTTCTTCCTCAAGAGGGACACGCGCATCGCCTTGGTACATCATGACACATGGGACCGCATGACAGGCCATGCTCCCTCGCCGATCGCTCGGTAAAATCACCTCATTTTTACTATACTTCCTCCGTATCGGTTTACTACATGGCATGCACATCGTTCTAGGTTGAGAATTTAACTGGCTATATATGTGATGAACAGTACTCTAGCCTTTTAAAAATGTATACTTTTGTACAGTAGTACTATCGATGGATTGCGCCATGGAGCAAAAATTGAAATTAAAAAAAAAGTGGTACATATAGAGAGCGCTTATCGCCAAATTATGCATATATTACTATTAAAAAAGCTAGTACGTGCTTAATTGGGGTGCTAAATTCTATTTAAGAAATACTAGTAGTATGTACATACTGAAGAGTTAAAGTAACCAGGCTTTACACTTTATGCTTCCGGCTCGTATGTTGTGTGGAATTGTGAGCGGATAACAATTTCACACAGGAAACAGCTATGACCATGATTACGCCAAGCTATTTAGGTGAGACTATAGAATACTCAAGCTTAGAACCACCATGAGCAACGACACTGCCACCTTACTCGGAGTCCTCGTCCACGTCCTCGACTTCGTCCTTGTCCCTCTGCCTCTTGGCCGATACTTCTTTGCTTGAATCGCACACTTGGCTGTTGCTCTTCATCCAACCCTTGTAGATATTGAAGCAAAGGTAGCCATCCATTGCAGCGTAGTGGATGTGGTCTATATCTAGTACATTCCGCTGCCATGCATGATGATGAAACGTGTATGGAGGTTTCTCCAGTTTACCGTACGAAGGATGAACCATGGCTCCTGCCAGGGTCAGCATTGAAGGCTGATGAGAGGACACCAGCCGATTCTTCTGGAGGTCGAAGGTGTTGCCTACTACGAGGACTATCCGATGCAGGACTTCTTTGTTGTTACCAAAGTCTACAGTAATGAATTTGACTAGGTTGCTCTGGAGGAAGTCCTTAAAATCTTGGCACTCAACGTCGGCATGGCATATGTGGTAGACCAAGCATAAGTCATGCACGCAAACCTAGATCACGGCGGGCTTCTTCCTCTCTTCGTCCTTTAGATCCTTCTCTGGTCCCAGGACTGTCGTGTACTCAATATCTAGCCCAGCGACCCTGTCGTGGTTTTGTCACGACAGATGTCCTAGAGAAAGGACTTAGTCGTGGAGCCATCGCAACGGGTTAGCTTGAAGGGGTTAAAGCGGACACAAGGACGCAAGAGAGTTTATACTAGTTCGGCCCGTTTGATGAAGGTAAAAGCCTACGTCTAGTTGTTATGGAATTGATGGGGTTTCGATGACTAGGGAGCAAACAAGCTTCGCCTATGTCTTGAGTTGTTTGTCTATTGTCCCTGAACCGCCGCCGGGTCGTCCCCTTATATACACGGGTGACTATCGTCGGCTTACGGAGTCCCAATACCAGCTCATAGATGTGTCCGGTTTGGTCTCTGCTTATTCCTAACTTACAATACAGGTTAACTACTAACGCCGGTTTACGGCTACAGGCCTCGAACCGACCATGGGCCTTGAGCCCTCCTCTGTCTTCTTGGGCTTTAACATACTTAACTACTGACGAAGTTAACCCGGCCCAGATAGGCCGGTTTATGCCCAGTAGTAATATCCCCAACATTAGGCCCCAGATTGGTTTGAACGGGTTCATGTCAATCCTTTAATAAAAGCTTCATCTTCAACATCTTTTTATAAATTGGTAAACCGCCATGATGTCATCTTCTCTGATTGCTGTAAACCGGAGTGACGTCACTTTTCATAACGAAGCTATCCATTATGCTTCTTTGTTTAATAGATCGGCGGAAATTGAGGTGACAGCTCCGTTTTGTGGCCCCTTGATTGTCGCGCCTGACTCATGTTCTTTCGCCTTATAAATAGGACTGAAGGGTCATTTCTTTTCTCCTTGCGTGCCTTCTTCGTCTTCCTCGCGTCGCCAGCCTCGGAGCTCCGCCGCCGCCGTCGACCTCTGCCTCATCCTTGGCCGCTGCATCAACCTAAGCGCACCAGAACATCGCGGCAGCCTTCCACATCTTTCTTAGCTCTGCTAAATCTTCTATCCTTTCCCCCGCAGATCTGGCCTAGGGTTTCGTAGTTCTTCAGTGTTCATCGTCTGCATCTTGCTCATACGATAAATTTTAGATGAATCCGCAAATCTTTACTCTGTGCAACGATAGTTGTTTGACCTTCACCTTCACTTATGCATCTCAAACCATAGATCTATATGAACGTTTTGCTCATTGGTTCGGTACTGCTCCTTTGAACCTCTAAGCATTTATCTCTTTTCTGAACTTGCTTCAGATCCAATGCTGTAAAGAAATCTTGTGAAACCTGTATCTACGTACTTGTCCATCCGCAATCTCAGCTTTTCAATGCTTAGATCAGGCGGTTTAACCTTATAGAAAATTTTCCAAACCGGTATATGCCATTAGACCCCTTGTTAAACCGCCAGATGTTGGTTGCTTCATGAAACTCCGGTTCAGATAGTTCTGTCTCCGGTTTAACAGTGCACATACCAACGTACCTTGATCAAATGCATTTTTGAACTGGGATCTTCTACCTTGCAGATTCCATCATGGCCAAGCAAGTATATAAGTGCAATTGGGTTCCTTCTCGTGTCACAGAGGATCAACTGGACAATTTAGTCCTGATTGGCGCTTTAGGCAGCAAAGATACCATCCATTGGAGGGCTCCTGGCAAAGAATGCCCTCCCACACCTCGAGAAGGAGAGGTTGTTGTTTTCGTAGATCACTTAGCCCGGGGCTTTAAGCCGCCCGGTTCTAAATTTTACCGGGATGTTTTAGCTGATTTCCAACTCCATCCGCAAGACACTGGCCCCAACTCTGTTACAAATATGTGTCACTTCCAGGTGCTCTGTGAGGTGTTCTTTCAAGAGGAGCCCACAGTGGAATTGTTCAGAGACCTTTTCCATCTAAACCGCCATACTGAGTTTACTGATGGATCTAATACAGAGTTGGGTGGCGTGGCGATTCAGAAAAGGAAAGAGGTCACATACCCTCACGCCAAGCTACACAGTCACCCCAAGGAGTGGAATCGACATGGTTCTACTGCAAAGACACCTCCCTGCTGGTGAGAATCCCTTGCTTGGCTTTCGTCCGGAGCGGCTCAGCAATACACACCCTTTTCCTCAAAGATTGACTGCCCAGGAGAGAAGCAAATATGCTCCCCAACTGTCAAAGCTCAGAGCCTTTATGGCCAACGGTTTAACAGGGGTTGATCTCGCTCGCTGTTGGATATCATGGAGCATACTGCCCCTTAGTCAGCGCTCCGGTTTGATGTGCGAGTATACTGACAGTGTTGATGACCCACTGCGACATTCAAAAATCCAGCTCTCCGATGAAGAAATCACAGAGGCTGTGAATAAGATGCTGAATGAACTGGAACACGTCTGCGCTAGAACCGGCCTGCTTCCCTTCTGTGCCACCAATAAACCGCCAGCTGTAAGACTTTGATTTTTCTGCTGAATCTGTTATTGATATGTCTGGTCATTGTTTAATATCAGTGTCTGCATAATCAGGGCAATGATCCGTTTTGGAGCAAAAACTGCCGTAGGAGAAACCAGAAAAACCAGACAAGCCGGAAAGAGCAACCCGGCAAAAGACTAAAGCTGTGAAGAAGACTGCCCATAGGAAAAGAACCACTGCATCTTCTAATCCGCCCCCTGATGATGATGTGGATAATCCGGACTTTGAGGTAGAGCTTGACTCACTTGGTTTATTTTCCATGCGTCTTATTGATGATGATATTTGTCAGGATGATGCCGAAGCCAGCCACGCGGATGTTGCAGAGGTAATTATTCTCTCTTCCGATTCAGAAACTTTCCCTTCACAAAAAATCCGCCAGGCAAACCGAAAAGTTAAATTTTCTCATCCTCTTGCTTATTTGGATCCTAAATTTCATATGAAGACCCAACAACACGAAGCTCGTCGCACAACCCGGCACAGCGGCCAGGTAGTTACCTCCGCCGGTTTACCGAATAGTCCGGTTCGGAAACGCCATTCAGAGGTCTCTAATTTGCTTGTCAGTGCTTGTCCTAAAGCGGGCTGCTTTCATCAACCTCTTAATCCGTATGACTCCGATTACCAGGTTACTTCCCACTAATCTTCTGGCGAGTCATTGGCTACTCAGCTCCCACCGCTTGAAACGGTGCTTGGGTAAGCTATACTTATTGTGATGTTTGCAGTACATCGCCTTAGAACATATGCTGTATTTGATTTTATTATTCTTCTCAGGGCCAAACCTAGGCCAAGCAAGAAGGCCCGCCTGGACAAAACGGCCGAAGAAGATGTCGTTCTTGAAGCAGGCAAGACACCCAATGCTGAAGCGGCTATTCCTGAGGATATTCCCAACGATCCACCGCAGCAAGATGATGATCTTATTGCTGAAGAGAGACCTACTGATACCTCAGGTCCTATCCATCAGCCCACAGGTTCCATCCGGATTGAAAGCTCCACCGGTCCAGCAAAACCTACTGACAAGCCAACAGCTCCAGTGCAAACTGGCGGTACCAAGGATGATGAGGTTGTCATTACTGGCACTGGCCATACTGAGCCAAGCAATCCTGTCGCTTTATCCAAACATTCTGCCAAGGAAGAATTTGCTGCCTTTGGCAAAGGCAAGTGGAACGCCGATCTGACGACTTACGCTCCTCTGAACGCCCAAGATATCGATTCCGGCTATCTGAACTGGCTGTATACCAGTCATGACTATGAAGCCGGTCTGGTTAATATGATGAAAGATAAATATGAGGTAACTTCCATATGCTCCTTCCTACTTGTACGCGTCCATTCTTGCTGACTCTCCTAGCCCCCAAGGGCCGGTTTGAAATATTCTTTCAAACCGGGACTTAATAATATAAATCTTGATGCTTTGAAATTCACTGATGTAGCCCCCAAGGGCCGGTTCAACTTAGCGTAGTTAAACCGGTACTTTAAGTAATTGAAACTGCCGCATTAGAATATATGTGATCAAATAGCCATTAGCCCCCAAGTGCCAAGCTGAATACTTGTATTGATCTTGGGACTTTGTAAACAATTGAAAGATGAAGATCGAATATGCATTAGCCCCCAAGTGCTAAGCGCATAACTTGTTATGTGGCTGGTACTTGAATCCTTATACCGATTTGTTGAAGCATATATCTGTATGTATGCAGGCGGAGCTGAAGACGGAAGAAAACCAAGTCATCGATCTTCAAGAAAACCTGAAAACCCAATAGGCTGAAACTTCCAAAGCAAAAGAGGAATTGGCCAGCGCTTTAAGCGCCATGGAACAACTTAAGGAGAACTACAAGAAGAAACGGGCGGATTGGGCCACTGAAAAGTCCGCTTTGATCAAACGAGCACAGGATACCGAGGCTGCACTAAAACCAGTGACGGATGAACTGACCAGCATAAAGCGGCACGTGCATGCCATGACCATTGGTATCTTTGGTAAGCCAGCTTGCCTTCTGAATTGGCTCTGCCTTCTTACAGAGTCGCCGGTTTATTAACCCTTTATGGTATTTCAGGGACACGCATTGGTCACTTGGGGTCCGATGTGCGGAAGAAATTGAAAGCCGCCTATACATTGGTTGAACAATTGTATACTGGTGCCCAGCGGATCATCTGTACCGCGTCTCATAACAAACCGGCGCCCACTTTGATTCAAGATACTCTGATGAAAATGTCAGTGCTTCCTGCCCGGGTTGAAGAGCTGAAGAAATCTGCTGCTCGAACCGGTGCAATCAATGCCTTAATCCGGGCAAAAGCCTGGGTGCCGGATTTTGATCCTATTGAAGCGGCTCAGGGCTATCCCATCTTGAAGGAAGACGGGTCAGAATTTGGTGAAGCGGATCTGCGAGCAATAAACCGGGAGGTACGTCCGCTAGCTTGTCAGTTGGCTGAAGAAGCAGACTTGTCTCATTATCAAGCGCAATATGACAAGCAGAACAACCGAATAGCTGCACCAATCCATGAATTGGAAAATCTGATCCCTCCAATCCGTAAGCATACTTACGCTCCTGATATTGACCCGTCATTGCTGATCCATGATGAAGCTGTTTTTCAAGCATTAATGGGAATCGACTGGACAACTATGGATTTCCAGCCACTTGGTAGAGAAACGAAGGCTGAAGCGGCGCAGGATGACCCACAACCATCAGGCCAGGCTGGTGACCAAGCTTGAACCGGAAGCCGGTTTTAAAACTGCCTCTCCTTTGTGAAAAACAATTATATTATTATGGGCACCATGTTGCCTTGTAATAGGCTAGCTGATACCTTTGATGTTGATATGCCTTCGTGCATAATTTGCTCTTCCTGTGGTAATGAACTTTCCAAAACACTTTCTGAAATGAGAAATTCGTCAAGTGCCACCGCGGTTGTACCGTCAGGCGGAATATGATGTCTGTATATATGAAATCAAAACATCCAATTTTTTTTAAGTATATGATCAAATTTTTGAGATACATAATACCTGCCATCGTTGAGTGTGAAGTTGGCTTGGCCAATCTTGAAGCGGAGTTTTGCAACCCACACTGTTGGAGGAGATAACAGCTCCTGTATATATATATGACGCTGGTTTACCATGTAAACCGTGCCGGGTTATAATAAACACCGTGTTACTCCATAAGAGGATGTTAACAACAAGGATCAAACCGGGCAAATAGTCTCCAGATTGACGTGAACTGTGTTCCGTCAATTGATTGGTTAAAAAACTTTGTCGGTTTAAAAAAACGCAATAAAAAGCAAAAAAAACCCCTTCAAAGAAAAGTGTGAAGCAAAAGCAATGACAAAACTGTTTGCCAAAAAAGGTTTATTTAAGCTGATCAAATGGCGTTACCATGGCCAAACACGACCAAGATCCCGTTAGGTGTAACTATGGTTCTAGTTAGCCAGGTCCCCAAATGAAACCGTGGCATTTATGCCGACCAAATGGCATGGTCATGGTTCGGGTTCGACCAAGCCCCCAAGTGATTTTGTGGCCTTAGGCCGATCAAGAGGCATGACTGGTTCAGACATGACCAAGTCCCCAAGTGATCTGGTGGCTTTCGCCTATCAAGAGGCATGGTATTGGTTCGGAATCGACCAATCCTCCAAGTGATATAAAATGATGCTTTTAGCAAAGCGAACTCAAGGGGTAAACCGGAAGCCGCTTTAAACAACTCCATGTAACCACACATGATGTAAAAGAACAGATACCCCGCTTTAGCTGAGGTTCTGGTTTATTATAGTTAATATATACATCGCTGTAATATGTACATAAGTAGAACCAATGGCTCAGGTATAATAAGGCCGAAGATGAGCTATGTTCCATGGCCTGTTGGTCTCCTCCTCTGATGTGCGTGAGTCCTTATGTTCTCGAATATCGATCAGATAGTATGACCCGTTGTGCAGATTCTTGCTGACCACGAAAGGCCCCTCCCAAGGTGGGGATAACTTATGCATACCAGTCTGATCTTGGATGAACCGAAGCACCAAATCTCCCTCCTGAAAGGTTCTGGTTCTGACCCGGTGACTGTGATAACGACGAAGATCCTGTTGGTAAATCGCCGATCGGGCGGCTGCGATGTCACGCTCTTCATCCAACCGGTCCAAAGCATCTTGCCGTGCTGTCCCGTTGTCCGCTTCAATATAAGCTGTTACACGAGGTGAATCATGACGCATATCACTGGGGAGAACCGCCTCCACTCCATAAACCATGAAGAACGGTGTGTATCATGTTGATCTGTTGGGTGTTGTATTGATGCTCCATAGCACAGATGGTAATTCTTCTACCCAACAACCCGGCGTTCTCTGCAAAGGAACCATGAGCTGGGGCTTGATGCCTCTCAGGATCTCTTGATTAGCTCTTTCTGCTTGACCATTGGACTGTGGATGTGCCACTGATGAAACGTTGAGCCGGATGTGCTCCCATTTGCAGAACTCCTTCATAGCACCTTTGGACAAATTGGTACCATTATCTGTGATAATACTGTGCGGAAAACCAAACCGGAAAATCACCTTTTTGATGAACTGAACCGTCGTGGCCGCATCACACTTGCTAACAGGTTCTGCCTCCACCCACTTTGTAAACTTGTCAACCGCCACCAGGAGGTGGGTCTTCTTATCTTTGGACCTTTTGGAAGGCCCAACCATATCCAGCCCCCAAGTCGCAAACGGCCAAGTAATTGGAATCATTCTCAATTCTTGAGCCGGTACATGAGCACGTCTTGAAAACCTTTGGCAACCATCACATCGTCTGACCAGATCCTCCGCATCAGCATGAGCAGTTAACCAATAGAAGTCATGGCGAAATGCTTTAGCCACCAGAGACTTTGAACCGGCGTGGTGACCACAATCTCCTTCGTGGATCTCACGCAAAATTTCACGTCCTTCTTCAGGGGACACGCAACGTTGAAAAGCTCCTGATACACTGCAATGATGCAACTCGCCGTTGATGATAGCCATGGACTTGGATCGCCGGATTATCTGCCGGGCCAGAATCTCATCCTCTGGCAACTCGCCCCGGTTCTTGTACGCCAGGTAAGGAAGCGTCCAATCCGGAATAACATGAAGAGCTGCCACCAATTGAGCCTCCGGATCAGGAATAGCCAAATCCTCTTCACCAGGGATCTTCACCGACGGGTTGTGCAGCACATCCAGAAAAACATTGGGCGGGACCGGTTTGCGCTGAGAGCCCAACCGGCTTAAAGCGTGAGCCACTTCATTTTTCCGCCGGTCCACGTGGTCCACCTGATAGCCTCTGAAATAACCTGCAACAATGTCCACCTCACGACGATATGCTACCATGAGTGGGTCCTTGGAGTCCCAAGTGCCAGACACCTGCTGAGCCACAAGGTCCGAGTCACCGAAGCACTTAACTCGACTTAGATTCATCTCCTTAGCAATCCGGAGACCATGGAGCAAGGCTTCATACTCAGCTGCATTGTTAGTACAAGGGAACATTAAGCGGAGAACATAACAAAACTTATCACCTCGTGGGGATGTTAATACGACTCCAGCCCCCGAGCCTTCCAATTGCCTGGATCCGTCGAAATGGATGGTCCAATACGTATGATCCGGCTTTTCTTCAGGTGCTTGCATTTCCGTCCAATCATTGATGAAATCAACAAGTGCTTGAGACTTAACCGTTGTCCGAGGCACATACTTCAAACCGTACGGCCCCAGCTCTATAGCCCACTTTGCAATCTGGCCAGTTGCTTCCCGGTTCTGGATGATATCTCCCAAAGGAGCAGAACTGACCACTGTAATTGGATGCCCTTGGAAGTATTGTTTAAGCTTCTGGTTTGCCATAAAAACTCCATACACCAGCTTCTGCCAATGCGGATACCTTTGCTTGGACTCAATGAGCACCTCGCTGATATAATAGACCGGACGTTGAACTGGATGCTCCTTACCTGCCTCCTTTCGCTCTACCACAATAGCCACGCTGACTGCCCGAGCATTAACAGCAACATATAGCAGCAACGGCTCCTTGTCAATGGGAGCAGCGAGCACAGGCGGATTGGCTAATTGCCGTTTTAAGTCCTCAAATGCTTCATCAGCAGCAGAACTCCAGACAAACTGATCCGTCTTTTTCAACATCTGATACAAAGGGATTGCCTTCTCACTGAGGCGACTGATAAACTGGCTTAACGCAGCAATCCGGCCTGCCAGGCGCTGAACATCATTGATACACTTCGGTTTAGCGAGGGAGGTGATGGCTGTGATCTTCTCCGGATTAGCCTCAATTCCCCTATTGGACACCAAGAAGCCTAATAACTTGCCCACTGGTACACCAAAGACACACTTGTCCAGATTAAGCATCATCTTGTATGTCCTCAGGTTATCAAAGGTTTCCTTCAAATCATCAATCAAAGTCTCCTTCTCCCTGGACATAACCACGATATCATCCACGTAAGCATGTACATTACGGCCAATCTGCTTGTGAAGACAATTCTGTACACACTGTTGGTAAGTCGCTTGGGCACTCTTGAGCCCGAAGGGCATAGACACATAGCAGAAGGCTCCAAAGGGAGTTATAAATGTCATCTTCTCCTGGTCCTTAACTGCCATTTTGATCTGATGATAGCCAGAATACGCATCCAAAAAACTTGAACGCTCACAGCCCGCCATAGCATCAATAATTTGATCAATACGGGGGAGAGCAAAAGGATCTGCTGGACAAGCCTTATTAAGATCTGTGTAATCCACACACATGTGCCAGGTGTCGTTTTTCTTGAGGACCAGCACCGGATTGGCAAGAATTCAGGGTGAAAAACTTCAACAATAAAGCCAGCTGCTAAGAGCCTGGCTACCTCTTCTCCAATTGCCTTGCGTCTTTGTTTGTTAAACTAGCGGAGGAACTGTTTCACCGGTTTATATTTAGGATCCACATTAAGTGTGTGCTCAGCGAGTTTCCTCGGTACACCTGGCATGTCAGAGGGCTTCCATGCAAAAATGTCCCGATTCTCACGGATGAACTCGATGAGTGCGCTTTCCTATTTCGGATCCAAGTTGGACTGATGCTGAACTGCTTGGACGAATCACCAGGTACGAAGTCAACAAGCTTAGTTTCTGCTGCCAATTTGAACTTTAGGGCCGGATCATGATCCGTAGTTGGCTTCTTCAACGAAGTCATGTCCGCGGATCAACATTGTCTTTGTAGTACTTCAACTCCTCGGTGGCACAAACCGACTCTGCATAAGCCACATCTCCTTCCTCGCATTCCAAAGCGATTTTGCGGCTTCCGTGAACTGTTATTGTCCCCTTGTGACCCGGCATCTTGAGCTGCAAATACACATAACAGGGCCGAGCCATAAACTTGGCGTAGGCCGGTCGCCCAAACAGGGCATGATATGGACTTTGGATTTTCACCACTTCAAACGTCAATATCTCCGACCTGGAATCATGATCATCCCCAAAAGCCACTTCCAGAGCTATCTTACCAACGGGATATGCTGATCTGCCAGGCACTACACCGTGGAATACTGTATTAGACGGTTTGAGATTCTTATCTGTTTGTCCCATACGACGGAAGGTCTCATAGTACAGGATGTTAATGCTGCTCCCTCCATCCATGAGCACCTTGGTGAACTTGTAACCTCCCACCTGAGGCGCCACCACCAAAGCCAACTGACCCGGATTATCGACCTGGGGAGGGTGATCTTCTCTGCTCCATATGATTGGCTGTTCAGACCAACGTAGATAACGAAGTATGGCCGGTTCAATAGAGTTGACCGCCCGCCTCTAAACTTTCCGGTCTTGCTTGTCCAAGCTAGTGGTGAAGACATGGTACTGCCCATTACTCAACTGCTTTGGGTTGCTCTGGCAACCTGACTGTTGTTGCTGTTGGTTGTAACCACCCTGGTTGTTCTGACTATTTTGACCATTATGTCCGCCCAGATTACCACTGAATCCTGAACCGGAACTTCCTCCTCCGTAACCCAGCCCGGATCCCGAGCCACCGTCAGATTCGTGATCATACCGGAAAT
The DNA here is from genome assembly GCF_003073215.2 of Triticum urartu. NCBI lineage: Eukaryota > Viridiplantae > Streptophyta > Magnoliopsida > Poales > Poaceae > Triticum > Triticum urartu. Next base: position 420,192,041 of record NC_053024.1, read on the forward strand.
TATTAGAATTCTTGAACTCCTGCATAATAAAGCAATCTTTCCAAAGGTGGTTTGCCGGCGCCTCCTTCATCCCATGTCTTGGACAAGGCTGGCTTAGCAGATAGTTCAGGCGGTTTGGGTTAGGGTTGGGCGCTCCATTACGATTTTTCGGCCTACCCCTGCGTCGCTGGCCATTGTCCTGTGCGTTGGCATTAGCCACAAAGTCCATGTTACCATCCACTTTACGCTTGCCTCCTCCACCATTGCCTGCCCAGTGATGCTGCTGACCTTTGGAGCTGTTGTTCTTCTTCCCCTTCCCTGTCTTGTCATCATTAGATTCGGGATCCTTGGTGCTATCAGAATCAGCATACTTCACCAAAGCGGCCATGAGGGTCCCCATGTCGGTGCAATGACGCTTCATCCGTCCCAACTTCAGCTTCAGGGGTCCAAACCGGCAGTTGCCTTCTAGGGTTAATACTGCAGTGTCAGCGTTGATGCGGTCTGAGGAGTGCAACACTTGTGAAACCCGGCGCACCCAATGAGTCATTGACTCTCCTTCCTACTGGACGCATGCAGCTAAGTCCACTATCGACATAGGCTGTTTACAGGTATCTTTGAAATTGCTGATAAACTGGGCTCATAATTGGGCCCATGAACTGATAGAATTAGCCGGCAAGCTTTTTAACCAAGTATGGGCCATTCCTTCGAGCATCATGGTGAAGTATTTCGCACACGCCGCGTCATCCACATCAAGCATCTCCATGGCCATCTCATAGCTCTCCACCCATGTCTCTGGAGGTTGATCCGCCGTGTAATTTGGTACCTTACGCGGGCCCTTGAAATCCTTGGGCAGGCGCACATTGCGTAAAGCGGGGATAAGGCAAGGCACCCCCAAAGAACTAGAAGTAACACCAGGTTCAGTCAAGGTGGTTGGACGAACCGGCGTGAGCTGCCGAGCCTGATGCTGTGTGGCTAACTCGGCCTCCCTGCACGCGCGGGCCCAGTCCACCACTCCCTGAGCATCATCAGCACCCCCCGCCGGGTTGATGTCACGGGGTGCCCCACGTCGTTCATTACTCGACACTGTCGGTTCATCCATGTGTCTGCTATAGCTCCGGCTTGGACGGGGGGTCGAGTGGATCCGGTCGCGGCTGTATGAGTACGCTTCCTGTTGGGCCAAAGCTGTCCTCAGAAGTTCCTTGACCCGTCACATCTCCACTGCCTGTGGCGAGTCACCTTCAATTGGAATGGCCTCCAGCCGTGCAGCAGCGGCAACAAGATTGTCCATTGGGTTGGAGTAGTGACCCGGAGGTGTTAAAGCAGCCTGAGGTACGACGGTGTTTTGACGAGGCGGGTCCATCTGACGAGGCTGAACCGGTGCACCGATCCCAGGGGCTTCTGCCCGGTTTCCCTCTAGCCGATTGCCGGCTCTTGGTCCTGGAGTGTTGAAAAGGTCTCTGGCCTCGAAAACCGGAGGTAAGCGGGGTCGGTGCTTTCTCCTCATGACTTCATGCGACGCGCTATGGTCCAACATAAGCTTGTAGGCCTGTGCATCTAAAGCGGCCCGCTCTGCGGCCATCCTGGTGTCCTCAGCCGCCAGATCCGCCTTGGCCTGGGTGATCTGTTCCTTTACCTTTGCAATCTCCGCGTTGTGAATGTCCTGATCCAGCGGATTAACTTCCGCCATAAGCACAGCCAACACATCAAATAGTTCTGATAGAACCTGAGCCGGTGGGCGCACAGGGCCTGCTACCCCGGCAGCCGTCGCTGCTGCTGAACCGGAGATTGTTGCCGCAGCTGTCGAAGAATGAATCGCTGCTTGTGTTCCGGCCATGAATATTCCAACCCGGTTTGGCAGATCAGAGGGGTCCGAAATACTATCGCCATCGGAACAACTCCCAATTCGGCCATCTTGTAGCTGATAAAGAGATTTGGTTTCTCCGGTCGAAGATTCGTCACCGGAACAAACGACGGTCGCGCCGCGAAATTCCGATCTGTCCTCATAACTTCCTCCGTGGATGACTCCCACGAAGGCACGCTTCATGGCCGGTTTAACCCGGGCGGATCGCGCATGATGAGCCATCTCGACGAGGTCGGTGCAGATGTCCGGCTCAGGGCCCGGTTCACCGATCTTGCCAATGAAAATGTGAATGCTACCAAAGGGGACCCGGTACCCGTACTCAATTGAGCCGGCCTCGGGGCCCCAGCCTGCGTCGTCGATGTAGAGCTTACCGCGACGACTCTTAGTCATCCGGCCTACAGCGTAGCCCTCGAGTCCTTCAAAGCGGCCCTCCAAGAGCCGGAAACCATCATGCGACGGCCCCACGGTGGGTGCCAACTGTCGTGGTTTTGTCACGGTAGATGTCCTAGAGAAAGGACTTAGTCGTGGAGCCATCGCGACGGGTTAGCTTGAAGGGGTTAAAGCGGACACAAGGACACAAGAGAGTTTATACTAGTTCGGCCCCTTTGATGAAGGTAAAAGCCTACGTCTAGTTGTTATGGAATTGATGGGGTTTCGATGACTAGGGAGCAAACAAGCTTCGCCTATGTCTCGAGTTGTTTGTCTGTTGTCCCTGAACCGCCGCCGGGTCGTCCCCTTATATACACGGGTGACTCCCATCGGCTTACGGAGTCCCAATACCGGCTCATAGATGTGTCCGGTTTGGTCTCTGCTTATTCCTAACTTACAATACAGGTTAACTACTAACGCCGGTTTATGGCTATAGGCCTCGAACCGACCATGGGCCTTGAGCCCTCCTCTGTCTTCTTGGGCTTTAACATACTTAACTACTGATGAAGTTAACCCGGCCCAGATAGGCCGGTTTATGCCCAGTAGTAATATCCCCAACAGACCCACTCATCATCTGAGTCTTCGAACATGCGTCTGAAGCGAGAAAGGCATCCTTTCACCCTCGCGGAAGAATGGGTGTACATGACGTCGAACTCATCGCCGGTGATGGTTCTAACCTTGTACTCACCGCCGATCGTGGAGATTTGGGACGCCATGGATTTGGGAGGAGGGTTAGGATTAGTGGAACTACCGTAATGTGAATGGACGGGACGACTAGGAGCGAACCGCCATAGTATTGAAGGACGTGCGAGGAGGAGTAGGAGCGAACTACCAGCGTGTGAACGGCAGGGTAGTGGCTTTCCATTTTCCCATGATACGGGCTTTCGAGAGCCCTTGGATCTGAGATCGAACAGTTGCATGGCGTGATTCTAGACCTATGGATGAATATCCTATCCTGGAGGATTATTCTGCAAATTTTCAGCAACTTAGCATGCGACCGTTTGATCTCAGATCCAAGGGCTGCCAGCAGCCCGTATCATGGTCGCGCCTACCACGACCGTCGCGTTGCTCACGCGGTCGCGCCCTTGGAGATTTAACACGGTGCGTTAGGCTATCTGATGTTGGCATGTCATACATAGTCATCACTTAGTCACTCATACTACAACAAGGTTGGCTATAAGGTTGGCTATAAGTGTATTTTTTTACTATCTCTTTCTTCGTACTCCCTCCGTCCCATAATATAAGAATGTTTTTGACACTAGTGTAGTGCCAAAAACGTTCTTATATTATGGGACACAGGGAGTACTAGTATTTATTGCATTTGCCAAGGAGTGACCTCTTCCAATGAAATGGTGTTGCTAAGTTTGCTTCATTTAATTAGCTATAGACTCAAAATTGTCTTTTCACCTAGGTACACACGCTTAGCACCGTTTCTTCCTTGGGTCACCAAACTAGTCTCTCTCTTCTTGATTAACTTGCCACATCAGACTTTATACCTATGTGGCAAGCATAAGCACCTGTAGGAGCAAGTAAAAGTAAGTACAATAGTGCGCTTTACATGGCATTTTTGCATATGTGGAGGAAAGAGAGGCAAGGAAAAAGTGGAGAAGTGGGCTCTCATGCAAGAGCCAGCCTCTACTACATGGTGGAGCATTGGGAGAGGCACCTATATGGAGGTGGTCAGGAATCGGGAGACTCACGCCGGTCGTAGCGCCGCAGTTAAAATGATAATGGCAAGTCAAATCACGGGGCCCCACCTGTCCAACAGTAACTCGCTGTCAAATCACACCGCCCTACATTTGCAGCAGCCTACTCCTTCGTCTTCTCGCGTCTCTGTCGAACCCACTAGGCGGAACTGCCCCGCCTACCGCGCAGGAAAAGCCCCGCCCTCAACTTTTAAATACAACTACATCCGCTTAAGAATCCAATGATATACTTTTTGTGACATAGTAACTCATATTTAGTAAGTCAAATGGATGACCTAGAACTATGTGCAGGCCCTATAAACCGAGACGCCTAAAAATAAAAAAACAAAGACGGAGAGGGTAGTTCAGCACCTATCTTTTTAGATCAATATAGGCGGGATTCACCAAGGAGCAAAACCAAGTGGTAGGCTGCTCCTGTCATGTTGGCGTAGCAACTCAAGCAGGGTCAGTCCGCACACGAAATGGCAACACACTTAACAGTACCCCTTTGTCCGACATGTGGCTCATCCACTATCTTGTTCCACGTGCGATGCACCAAATTACAGTTCGGAGCAGTAGTTGGAATTGGAGGCACCCCGGTCGTAGCGCCACAATAGTAGAAAATGAGCGATGAGGGGTCAAATCACAAAGCCCCACCTTTCCTGCATTAAGCTGGACGAACGAAGCAACCATCATTTCACTCTAGGGCGCAAGAGCATAAAGAAAAGAGAAAACAATGATGCGTGCGGCAGCTACCTAGGGCACCCTAGGGTAGGGGTCTCCACTACAGATCCTTTTTTTGAAAGCGCCTCCACTACAAATCGGCTTCTCCCTTGTCCTCTTGAAGAAAACCGATGATGAGTACGGCGGTAGGGTTTGTAGGAGTACTACGGCGTGCGGGGACACATCGTAGTAAACGGGTTTGAGTCGACGCCTTAAATATGTGTGGGTCGCTTGGTTTTACGGGAACGAGGCAGCATTTTGGGTTCGGGGACCAGTGGAGATATAGAGGTTGTTTGGTTTGTGACTAACTTAGCCAAAGATTGCCACAACTGAGGTTAGGCAAGTTTGATCAACTTATATGAGTGTTTGGTTCAAGCCACATCTTAGGCAAGCCACACTTGGGCCCCACATGGCATACACACAAAAAGTGAGGCAAGATTCTCTTAGGCTTGCCAACTCATGGCTTTCATTTTGACGAACTAACCTTAGGAAATCTTGGCAAAAATGTGTGGCAAAGTGTGGCAATGCTAGTCCTAGAACCAAACAGCCCCATAGTACGTACAAAAAATTGTGGACGTAGGTTCGACCGAATGGCAATGATGCATGGGCCCTGCATTTTGATATACCTGGGGCCGCGTGAAATTTGCTACTCTACTCAAAACTAGTAAGGTACACATGTATTGAACGCATGAGATTTCGAAACCAAATTATGAATAAATGCAAACTATAGCATGTAAAGCTTTGAGTCATATATGCATGATGGATGTTCATTTAGTTCTTATAGTTCATGCCATTCAAAATCAATTAGTTTTATAAAAATGTTAAGATTCATGGGGTTGTGCATTTTAAATCATAAAGTAAAAAACAAATAATGGCAATTCATTTAGAAAAATAATCAATTATGATACAGAAGATTCTAGAACAAAGGAGAAGTGCTTGTGTTTTGAGGTTTGTGCATTATGTTTAAGTTCAACCATGGAGTCTTCTAAATTGTACATGTGGCAGATCTCCTGGAATGTTGATGATATCCAACGGCCAGTAGTGCTTGGATTTTCCTATCTCTGCACTGTCGGGTTAGCTTCATCCTGCGACCATCTTTCAAAGTTATTGGCACACTATATAGTTCTTGTGCCATAGTTGCATGTTTTGGAAAAAAGCTACTAGTGGGTTGTACTATCTATTTAGGAATAGAAGATGTATACATGGAAGTTGTAGGGAAAGAGATGACATGGAGCATCTCAATTCCTATGAGTAGGGATTGGAAAAGAGATGTCATTCGGTTCACATCATAGGAACTTTTATATTGAATCTAGAGATGACATGTATCTCAATTCCTATGAGGAGGGATTAGAAAAGAGATGTAATTTGGTTCATATCATAGGAACTTTTCTATTGAATATACGCTAATTTTTATTTTCCTTTGAAATTAAGGGAGTATAGGAATCCATTCATATGAACCAAGTGGCTCTAAAGCTATAGAAACGATATCATGTTTATTTCCTTTGAAATGTGGATTATATGAATCTATTCCTATGAACCAATTGGCTCTAAAGGAAAAAATCCTATAAAAATCATATCATATAGAGTTCCTATGATATTCCTCAACACTAAAGGATGGTTGAAATTGCTACGGGTGATACGATGGTCTTTCTTTGTAGACTACTCACCATCTTTATAGTTACCTCTTGAAGATGAATGAAATGATATATACATGGTATTCTACATGTGCAATTTGGTACACGAAAACTCGGTAAAAGTTTGCGAGGTTCGAATTTTCAATACAGCTATATGCACTGCATTTCGGAACGGAGGGAGCATACGGCAGTTGCTAACACTCACGTGGAAGATTTGTGTGTAGGAGGAGTGGCTGTTCTGTTAAATGACATGGCAAAACTGACACTATCGGATGCCGATCTAACGGTTCTTACGGCGTTCGTCAGGAAAAGGCTTGTGGCGAACGTTTGTCGGATAATGATTTATGGACACATGCATTGCATTGATACGTGCCCCCTCTCTCTCATGCACACGCACCCTCACGAGTCATGACTCTCCCGAGTCCTCTCGCAGACTCGCACATCATACCCATCGTCTATCGACAGGTAGACGTCACGCACATATGTGCTCTTCACACCCTACCCTCAGAACTTTTAAAAAACAAAAGACGGCACGCACATTTTATTTTATCTCACACGTCACACACTTATACTATTACTCTTGCGGTGAACGTTCTTTGGGCATAGTATATTGTACTCTCGCAAAGAGAAGCGGTGCACGCACGCACTACTTCTCTCACACCCACTCGCGAGTACACGTAGGAGCGCATTTTTTTGAAGCTGGTACAACAAAATCACTCCACTGTATATAAAAGCAGGAGCCTTAGTGCTTGCTTTACTAGGGTTCCTCTCGTTCACTCTCTCATGCTCTCCAGATCTAAGCAACACATAGGTGGCCACACTCTCTCTCAGCTCACGGCTGGTCACAAATCCGGCCGGACAACCTCGACCGGGGCAGGGGTGTAGGTGCATCGTTCACGCTGTCGTCGGTGGCGAGGAAGGAGACCAACGGCTGCCCGCGCGTCCCGATCGGCGGCCGTGCCGTTCTCTCCGAGAGAGAGCCGGCTCGGGAGGGCCTCCGACCCCTTCTTCCTCCCTGCGGTATTGTGGCCAAGGTGCGGCCTCCCGACGCCATCTTTGCCACATGCCGACGACCCTCAGGTATATATTCCTTCGAAACCTGCCTTGCTCTACTACCCCAACTCCCTTCGTGCGGATCATTTTCTACTTCAGTCCGCTGTTCCAAAGCCACCTAGACTTCTACTATTATTAGAAGTAAAGCTAGTTCATACAGTCGACTCAAAGTGTTGGTTCAAACAGGGAAGAAAGTGGGAAAGCTGTAGCATGAATCTAGGACTTGGTTCTAAGAGGAAATGGGGGAAAGTAGTAATATCTGTCACTGCTTAAGTAACCGTATTTCGTATTTGCGCAAACAGGGATGTCTGTCTCCATATCGTTTTGGATGTCTGTCTCTGTATCGTTTCTATCCGCGCAATCAAAGGCACACACCTCAGTTTTAGTACAACTGCGCAAAATGAGATGGCTATCCCTCATTGCCGTCGTCTAACCTCCCGTCTTCAAGGTATCCCTACATTGTAGTAACTAAGGTAGAATGACCAACGCAATCTAAAAGAAGCTGATTCGTACGTTTTACTTCCTGATTGCAGTGCAGGGACGAGCGAAAACAACTGCATCCTAGTCCGGAATGCACTTTCTACCAGTTCATCCATGGACCGAGGACTAGCTGGCACGGCTGCACGGCAGTTTTTTGGACAGGTGCGTGGACAAGAGGCATTGTGGTCTGCTTATTTCTGCAAATGGCGGTGCTTAAATTTAGTGGAATGCACAAGCATTTCAGCTGGTCAGTACACTGCATGGTTCAGTTCAGCATTCCAGCTGAGACCACAATTATAATTGGTTATTCCGGAATGAGAGAACCTAACCCTAGATGGTGGCAACAAGAAAAAACCAGAGTGAACTCCAGGAAATTTAAGCCTGCCGGGAGGCCCTTTGCTCAGAGAAGCCTTGCTTGTTTTTTTCCTGATTTGTAAACCTTCTCACAACTTTTTCTTTTGTTGTGAACTAGTATATGTTTGTTATGTTCTATGAATCATTGAGATGTATAAAATTGCTTAACTTATTATTTTCAAGTTTTTTTAGGAAGACGAGTTTAATGTGAGTGTTCCACATGAGCGCTGGACTAGCATGTGAACGTTTGGAATTTATTACATTGTGGCCTCAATTAACTGCATGAACCACTATAACAAGATACATAGTTGCTTATATGCCAGACAGCAGATTGTTGATTGTTAGCTTGTCGATAGCCTAGTGTTGAAGCGAGCTGAGCCAATGTGCCGTGTTTTGCACAACTGCTTACAAGTGGGGTAGCACCAACAGTGTTTACAATTACTTATGTATACGTCGGCGCACGGTTCTCGAACGAGTGCTCTATTTCATCAAAACACACACTGCTCGTATGATAAACCATGACAACTTATGTCTTACCATGCCATATTCATGAAAAAACTAGTGAGGACGCATCTATTTCGGCAACAATTACGATGGTGCTCACGTGATTCACGGGCACACAAAAGTAGCAGCAGTTCCCATAGGCGGATTCAAACAGAGTACTAGCCCCAGAGGGGTCGATAACAGGCAAGGTTCGGATAATTAGACACAATCCAAACTACTACTCCCTCCATTCCGAATTACTTGTCTTAGATTTGTGTAGATACGGAGGTATCTAACACTAAAATGAGTCTAGATACATCTGTATCTAGACAAATCCAAGACAATTAATTCGGAATGGAGTGAGTATTAAACACTAGATGGGGAAACTATTTCATGCCTCGATCTAATTTGGGCTGGACACAAGATGGACCTTGCCATGAACATCATCGAGGACGTCCCGCAGCAGCTCAATCCTGTGAACCTTCATGAAGACAACCTTGTGGCCTTGCCATAGATAAACTTGTTTGTGGAGGCATGCCACGTCATCTTCCTGCATAAGCTTGACAAGAACAGTATGCCTCACAAACGAAGGAGTAGCTTTGAACTTCTTGTGCTTCAGTACACCCTGGACAACACGCCTGACAATAGTGAGGCTGGAATACAACTCTTCATTGGTATAACCGCAAATGGCTTCCATGATCCAACAACCTAAGAACTCTGTTTTCCCAGTGCGTATATTCAGGTCGTCCGCCTCATAGCGAGTGACATGTACAACCACACAATCCTTGTCTGCATCAGGGCTTTAATTGAAACAGAAACAAATTCTGAATTACTTTTCAATATAAGAAACACAAGTTATTTAAACTACTATGTATAGCATGGCATCGAAGCTAATAAAATTTTGCATTATTAATCACCACATACTTCCTTTTCTAAAAAATCACCACATACTTAGATGAAAAACCACAATCGAGATCGGCAAAGAAGGAAATCACCTTGGGCAGCTCAGCGGGGGGGACACATCCTAGAAGGGGAAAACTGCTCCTGCAGTGCCACGGGGGTTGTAACCTCAAACAAGGCATTGACCATCTCAGTAGTGGCCATGAGCGTATCTGGGGTCGGCTCGGTGGTTGCCTCCATCTTCTTGGAGCTCTCTGTCTCGTGGGGATCAGCCTCCCACGTCTGCTCCAATATCGGCAGATCTGTGCCTGGTTCTCCTTGGTCCATCATGAAACTGACAAATACTAGGAGACCACTGAAAGGAAAACACAATCGCAATGACAATGAAACAAAAAAGAGAGTGAGGATCGGCTACTGCTTTGCAAAAGTTCTTTTTTTTCTCTAAATGAAAATATACCAACATCACGGATCCGCTTACCTTCCCTTCCTTCGGAGAGAAGAACAGTGGCAGATGCGAGTGTTGCCTTTCTTGAAGATGGTGAGGGAGAAGGGGATTCAGCGAAGAGTGAAATGATCATTGCTTCGTTCGTCAAACTTAGACTGCAGGTAGGTGGGTTTTGTGATACGATGGCTCGTTACTGCCGCGCTACGACCGGGGTAACTCTCCGCCTGCATACTGCCTTTCTAATTTGGTGGATGGCATTTGTGCCCGCGCGCTGCATGGCCCGCATGTCGGTGAACAAAAGTATAACAGCATTCAGTAGAGGGAGACGTTTCAATGACCTAGGAGGAGCCAGAAGCGGTAGAGTGTCTCCACTGTACTGGTAGTAATTGTTTTTCTGGGTAGCTGTAGAGTGTCTCCACTATACTAGTAGTAATTGTTTCTCTGGGCCCAAGACAAAACAGCCCATCCACACTAGTAAATAGTAAAATCAATTCAAAAGCCCATATATTTACTGAATTGACGGAAGGGTATGTCGAAGAGCCAAAAAGGAGTTTCCGGTGGGCAAAAGAGCTTCTGAACATGCCAGGCTTCTATTTACAACATATTGTGGTCATAATCCAGTAAATTTTATGACCCAGGATGTTCATTCTATGGACCTGACCGATCCATTTTACTGTGACTACCAAAAACAGTGCTGGAGTTATATGTTGTTGCCCTTTTCAATCTGGTTTTTTTGTAAACCTGATGAACAATTAACCCTCGTGCTTTTGTACAGTTTGTAAGCTGGAGTTAGATGTTCCTGCCCTTTTCAACTCGGCTGTGACTATCATATTTTCTTTGAAACAAGGCAAATGTCTTGCCATTCATTTAATTTAGAGTGAAATATTGTAACAAATCCCAACCAAGGGAAATAACATCACTCTCGCCGACTGCTTGAGCTCACTGTGCATTACAGAATCCAAGTGATTAGCTTCCACCAGCACCCACAAACTTATTTCGAACTAGCACATCAAATGGGCTGTAAATTTTCATAGGAAAGGTTGCATGACCATGACAGATTTGGATTCTGACATTTGGGACCCGCGAGGAAATAGCCTATCCAAGGTGGTATCAACTTACTAGCCAGTCAACAAACGATTCTGCCTACCAGCCATTGGATTGACATCCAACATCTGTGGTGTATCTTCTATCTCTTGTCTTCTTCTTCCTCCAGCCGCCCAAACCAAACCACCCCATCGGCTCCACCTGCTCCCGCCTCCCATCGCTAGCTGCACCTCCGCCGCCCTACCATACGTACCCTCCAACGTCGGCCAGTCCCTCCCTCTATTCCCCCGCACGTCCTTTTATTCTCCGGCGACGTCAGCCCCAACACGCACCCGCGCCCGAAGCAGTCAACCCTCGTACTCCCCTCCGCCTGCGACTGGACTGGCGCATCTTCAACGGCTCCTGTGTAGCGACCCGACCCGAATGGATCAAGTCTCTGTGCTTAAGTGTCATCCCTGGATCGGTATGCTGACACACACGGTACTCGAGGATTTATAACAGAGGTAAATCACATGTATAAGTAACGTAAATACTATTACCTCAATCCAAATAGCGGAAGTAACAAGGTTGTGGATTCCCATCAACACCAACGGCAAAGTTGAGTGTAGAAATCGTAACCCTAACGTATCACTTACTCGTCGTAAGATAATCCTGCAACATGAGACGTTGCAGCCACAAAGGGTCAGTACATTGAATGTACTGGCAAATTCACACCATAGAGAGAAATGATGAACAATGGCTATCACTACATGCATATATGGCTAGTGGAAAAGCTCTACGGTTATAAGGTTTTTGCGAAAAGCCAATTTTTCCCTACTGTAAAGGAATAAAAAAATTAACTATCATGGTGGTTGTTAAACATTGACAATGGTTGACAGCATTCTCAATCCCAATTAAGCATCATCATTAAAACCCAACAATATTCATTTAAAGTAATGTGATGAGATTCACATGATAATCCAGGTACTAGATACTCAAGATGTCCATAACCGGGGACACGGCTAATCATGATTAGTTTATACACTCTGCAGAGGTTTGCGCACTTTTCCCCACAAGACTCGATCACCTCCGTTGGATTTCTCGCACTACATGGTGTTTGAGAAACGGATGACCGAGACATAGTCTTTCAGAAGCGCTAGCACCTTACGATGGATAGACCATTACACCTACTTTCCCCTACATCTGCTAGTCTACCCTGTAAGAGTTTGCACGACCTAATCAACTATGCTAGAGCCCATAATAGCTTGTGGCTGCACACGGAAGTTTCTAGTATGAAAAATCTCATGATCCCTTTTGGCCTGGGTGGCGGTCCATAAAAAAACAGGCAATCCTGGTCTACCCAGGTGCCTAGACAGGCAAATCCCGGAATAACCAGGTGCCTCAATCCACCCAGATGTGTGTTTAAGTTGCCACCTTAAGTAAACCATTAATTAAAATCTCACATTTGTCATGGATACTCTCAAAACCCAATCCACGTCTACGAGCATAGCATGGCGAAGTAAGCATAACATAATAGTAACTCCCAAGGGTTTGATAATAAATAGGTAATGGGTACTACCTCAACTACTTCCCATCCCACAATTTAATTAGATCCTAATCATGCAATATTTGAGGTTTGATCTAATGCAATAAAAACTGGGTATGAAAGGGATATGATCAAAGTGTGAACTTGCCTGCAATGTTGATGAAGATGATTCGCACTCAAAACTCTTGATAGATCTACTCGTCACACTCTGGTCAATCTATCGTAAGCAAGCAATAGTAACCACACATAAGCAATCACTCAAAATATCAGAAAGATCGAAGAAGACGATTCGGAAAACATCAAAACCAAGCAAATAAATCTTGCAACATAAAACAATTTCTAACAGTACCAAAATTATGTGAATTTGGCCTTATCAGAAAGTTAGGTCAAGAGCTTCGATTTGCAAAAAGATTCAACTCAAATGGAGCTACGAAACTCAAGTTATGATCAAACGAAGTTTGAATTCAAATCTGATCTAATTCAAATTTTAAAATTTCAAAAACATGTTTGAGTTGTTTATCTGGATAGAGGAGATCATAACGAAGATGTGGGCGTTGGTTTCGTTGAATTTGTACTAACGAGTAAAAAGTTATAGTCGTTTGAAAACCAGGGGCTGATCTGTAAATAAATACTCACAAATGAGTCCCTGGCAGAAAACTAAAAAAGAAAAGAAAAAAGAAAAAAACTATCGAGCGAACGCTCGTTATATAGACCTAACGAACAAAAGCGTTCACTAACAGATCTAACCTAGCGAACATTCACTAAATAACTAGGTTAATAAAAACAAAACCGGGTTTAACAAAAAAACGAAACTGAAAAAAAATAAACCGGTTCGGACCGGGCGGTTTTTTTACCGGTCCACGGCGGGTCAACGGCAACGGCGGCGGGTTCCGGCGACGACAGGACGGCGGCGGCGGCTCGGGTCCGGCCGGGGCGGCGGTTCCGGTCGTCCAGGAGGGCGGTGAAGGGGTCGAGGAGGGGCGGCGCGGCGAGGCGAGGAGGATGGCGGCGTCGGTGGTGGTTGACGGTGACGAGACGGAGCGGCGGCGGTGGCGAGATCCGGCGACGGCGGAGCTGCGGCGCGGGCCGACGAAAGAGGAGAGAGAGGGTTCCGGGTGGGGCTTATAAAAGTGGAGGGAGGGGGCGAGCTGACGTGCAGAAGGGGCAAGGGGTGGCGCAGAGTCCGGGGCAGCCCGGACGTCGAGGTGGCGGCGCGGCGACGGACTCCCGAGCGGAGTTCGCATCGGGGACGACGGGCGAGGTGGAGCGGGCTGGGCTGGCCTGGCGCTGGGCTGTGCCGACCCAGTTGGGGAAAGTTTTTTTATTTTAAAAAACATTTTCCAGACAAATAAAATAATAAAAACGAAATAACTAAAATTTTATATAGGCATACAATATATCAAAATTTTCAGAAAAAGATTGTCTACAACGTGAACATTTTTATAATGCCAAATAAAATCCACCCAAATTCAGATAAATCAAAGAGTGCTACTGGTCTATTAAAATCCAACAAAAATCATTTTAAAAAATACCAAAATGATTTCAAATTAATTTTTCTCCAATTTTTTTAATGTAGGGAATCATGTTACCCTATTTTCCATATATTTTACTTTTGGAGAAAAATAATTTGAATAAAACTCAAATAACTCCAAATTGAAAATAAATTCAAAAAGAACTTTGAATTTAATTCTTTGAAACTCCCAACTCATATTTCATATAATTTGAAGAAGTCATTTTATCTTCGCTCGCGAAAATCATTGAGTTGCATAAAGTTCCTGGGTTGGAAATATTTTCCAAATGAAATTCTAATATTTTCAACACCCCTTGCCATTTAAATAAATGGAAGAAGTCATGTCATCTTCTCTCCAGGGTTTCGTGGTGAAAAGAATTTGAATTCCCGGAGATCATAAATGCAAAAAGAAAGTTTGGGAAAGTCCTTTTATTCCCTCTCATTTAACTTTCAAAAAGTTTCGAATTTCACTCAATCAATCACACAACAATCAAACAGTCAATCAAATCGATCTACTTAATATAACATTCCAAAATTTAGAATTTTGGGATGTTACAAACCTACCACCCTTAAAATGAATCTCGTCCTCGAGATTCGGAGAGGCTAGAAAGAAATAGGTTGGGTTTGGGGTCTTCTCAAAATCCATCGATCATCACAGGGGGTCTGGGGTGCTATCACCCTTAGAAACATGGTTACTATTCCATCAAAACTCATATACTTCATCCATATTGTTAACAGTGTCGGTCTTCTCAGATCTTTAGGATAATTCCTTATATGGGCTCTTCCGGTAGTGGCATAACCTTTACCGTAATTCTTCTGTCCTTTCATCTTGGTAAGGTTATTCCGAGACTGGGTCTTCATAGCTGATAGGTCTGGCGCCAAAACTAAACAACTATCGATATCTCATGGTGGTCAACAATTTATGGTTTCTCCTGCAGGAAATGGGTTTGGGTTGAACCTCACCGTATAACCTACGGTTGGCAACAGGTGCCTTGTACAAGGGGAAAATTGCTATACCATTCTAAGGTTCAATCAAGGTTTAATACCGTCGTCTCTCTACTATAGGTAAGTCACTCAGATTTACCATCCCATATAGCAAGGCAAATAATAAGAGTAAGTCGGTATGGTGATCAATCAATCCCGCACCCAAATCATTACCATGTATACAGTTTAGCGAATCTCGCATTCTAACACTCGGTCATCCTCACAAGCATTGCAGAATTTCTCTTGTCGACGAACTGGGTTCGGATAAATCCATGGATTCTGCAAGCCAAACAATCATCTATCGTTCCTTCACCACTCTCAGGTTTGCATAAACTCCTATAAGATCGTCTATCGATAAACGTCGTATCTTCCTCCGGGGTTTTTCCTTCAGCAAGGATGTGCTTGCTTCTTGGCAAGTCCTGGGGCCTGTGGGTTATGGCCCATATCATCACTTCTAGTCCTTGAACTTATCATCGGGCAACTGATCATTATTCCAACTTCCAACTTCCTAGTATTCTTAAATCCGTCCAATTGTACTGTCTTCCTTCCTTCTATTGGCACCAAACTATGACATGATTACTCAGACTCATCATGGAGTTTCCATTGATCCATATTTCCGACATCATACCTCCTTTATATCCAATAGTAATTTATCTCTTCACCTCGTGGGATATCCCTCATACCGAGATAAAAACTTATACTTATGAAGTCCATATTCCACTTCGTGGAACATCATTATCCTTTCCAGGGTCAAGCGTCCTTACAGGGGAACATTGGCCATCTCTGCATGGAACTTCTTCAACTGGGAAAACGTGAAACACATCATGAACTCCTGACAGTCCTTCGGGTAACTCCAACTTGTAGGCCACTTCTCCCATACGCTCCAAAACTCGGTATGGTCCTATAATTCTTAGGGCTAACTTTCCCTTAACTCCAAATCGTTTAACTCCTCGCAGAGGGGCACACGAAGACATGCTCTGTCTCCAATTTCATATACTACCTCCTTGCGTTTTTAAGTCTGCATAACTCTTCTGCCTGGACTGAGCTACCTTCAGTCTATCTCGAATTAACTTAACATTCTCTTCTGACTCCTTGATCACATTTGGTCCAAACAACTGACGGTCTCCAACTTCATCCCACACACTCTTGGTGTATCACACATATCGAGACAAAACTCGTATTCATTTTGTCTGAAATTCACTTAGTGGAGTATCCTTATCTTTTCCAGGGGTCAAGGGTTCTTACAGGGTACTACCACCCTTGAAATGCACAAATCTTCCATAGACCATATTTCTCATATCCTCAGAAATGGTCAAAATCCTTCTTCATAGAGTAACAACTCATAAAATCCATATCAGTACCAACGATGCTAACTTTATTCATTCTCAAGTGATTACAATCTCTCGCTTTTCCATTACATGTCTCAACTCAACACCTCAATATAAAAGAAAATGTTCTCACTTCTAATACTCCATTTCTTTTGTTGCAAACTCAACTATCTAGCACAAGTTTCCTTCTCATTGGGGCATTCTCTGGCAAAGTGCCCTGCTCCATTACAACTAAAACATATTACTTCTGACAAGTATTGAGGTTTCCTTTTTGGGCAATTGTTGAGGTAGTGCTCTGACTCCTTGCACCTGTAATAGGTGATATGACTCAGGTCCTTCCTGGAATCCAATCTGCTTCTCTTCCTGGACCTTTCCATGCCAATCATGGCTTCTATTTCTTGTGGGTCATATTCTACTTCCTCTGTCGGGAATTATACTAGATCCCCACTCAAACAATGTTGGGAGATGTGTCCTTCTTCTCCACATGAATAGCAAGACTTAGTGCGGAGTTTACTCGGGTCTTCTTTAGGTGTGTATTCCATCTCTTCCTTCATCACAACTTCTTCTAAAATTTCCATGAGGGCTCCTTTCATTACTTCTTTCTTCTGCTGGATGGTTCATTGTACCATGGGGTAAATGTGACACTAAGCAGGATAGTGGGTAGTCCCTTCACACAAGAAACAAGTAATCTGCCTAATTGGGCATTCTTCAACTGGGTGACTTCCTTCACAATTAGGGCATTCATCCTTGTATTCTTTATGGGTGTGTCCTATTTCTCCACAAATCTTGCATGCACAAGGTTTCTTCATATCCTTTCCATAAGGCTTCAACTTCTGGGACACAAGTCGAGACTTTGGCAGAGTCAACTTAAATTATTTCCAAGTGGTTACTCCTTGCCATCCATTGATGGTTTGGTACATCCTCCACCAGGTAGCAGCACCTCTTTCAAAGCACTGAAGAGCATGCTGGGTCATATCCTTTCTGACTATAGGGTTATTCTCCATGTGATCCTCCATGTTCTGAATCCATCGGTCCGTCTCCAATTGACTTATTGGTCCAGGAAAATATGAGTTCATCTTCACAATTAGGGTCCATGGGTTTGGGGTGAGATAAGAGAGATAGAGATGGATACACACAATACAAACATTTTTTTTGAAAAGACAGATTTTATTGTGGCTGTCGGGAAAAACATCAAACAATTGACAGCTCACAAACATCGCATCTAATATAGGTATATAACAGGGGTTTGGTCTTCTAAAGGTCAATAAATCTTCAACGTCTCCAAACTCTTCAAGCCTTGTTCATGCCTCCAATGGCTTCTTCCGATCATGCTTGTCTTTCTCAAGTTCTTTTGCCAGATCAACTCTGTTGACGCGAAGTGTCTCATGACGTCCTTTAATATTCTGGAGTTGCGTTCCAAACTTCTGGTTTCAACATCCTTTGCATGAACCATGGTCCTACTGTCCTTCAGTTACTGACGAATTCTCCGGTATCTCGAGGTTTTGCTCCTCCAGCTTGGCTACTTCAGCTTCTTGGACCTAAGTTCTCCACGAAATGCTCCTTGTCAAAATACGGCTTCCTGAAGGTCCATCTTAAACTTCTTGATGTACTACTCCAGATCCTGGTGATACACCGGCTAAGGTTAAAACTTCATCTTTTGCTGATAGGTGCTCCATCAGCCTTCTACCGTCCAATCCTTTCGAAGAAATGCCTCCTTAACTCAGCCTGGTGACAAATAGCATAAGCGGGTGATGACATCATGGATAACCGAGTTTCTGCTCTTGTCATTTCCATGAGCTATCATTCCATAGTTGATATCTCCTGCCTTAGGGTTTTCTTGACAAAACCTTGAGTTCTCATGCTCCTTGTTTCAGTCTTTCTCCGATACACCTTGATCTCGGGTATTGACAACTTCCATAGTCTGCCAAGTTCCATAAGGGTAGCCTTACTAGGTCATACAAATCTGGGAATTCTTCAGAGCCTTCAAATTCTACTTGTCTTCGGTCTTCAACCGTTGTAGTTTCCATTATTCAGTTTCACGGAAAATACTCTTCATTCCGAAGTGGCCTTAGTTGTCCGATATCTTGTACTTCTTGGAGTGGTCTCATCAGTCGAATCTTCGTGTGGTCAAAAGGGGAAAGGGGTATGGTCTCACTAAAGGGAATTTTTGAATTGTTGGAAATATGCCCTAGAGGAAATAATAAAATTGTTATTATTATATTTCTTTGTTCATGATAATTGTCTATTGTTCATGCTATAATTGTGTTATCCAGAAATCGCAATACATGTGTGAATACATAGACCACAACACTTCCCTAGTGAGCCTCTAGTTGACTAGCTCGTTGATCAAAAGATAGTCATGGTTTCCTAACTATGGACATTGGATGTCATTGATAACGGGATCACATCATTAGGAGAATGATGTGATGGACAAGACCCAATCCTAAGCATAGCTCAAAGATCGTGTAGTTCGTTTGCTGTAGCTTTTCTGAATGTCAAGTATCATTTCCTTAGACCATGAGATTGTGCAACTCCCGGATACCGTAGGAGTGCCTTGGGTGTGCCAAACATCACAACGTAACTGGGTGACTATAAAGGTACATTACAGGTATCTCCGAAAGTGTCTGTTGGGTTGGCACGAATCGAGACAGGGATTTATCACTCCGTATGACGGAGAGGTATCTCTGGGCCCACTCGGTAATGCATCATCATTATGAGCTCAATGTGATCAAGTGGTTGATCACGGGATCATGCATTACAGTACGAGTAAAGTGACTTGCCGGTAACGAGACTGAACAAGGTATTGGGATACCGACGATCGAGTCTCGGGCAAGTAACGTACCGATTGACAAAGGGAATTGTATACGGATTGATTGAATCCTGGACATCGTGGTTCATCCGATGAGATCATCGAGGAGCATGTGGGAGCCAACATGGGTATCCAGATCCCGTTGTTGGTTATTGACCGGAGAGTCGTCTCGGTCATGTCTGCATGTCTCCCGAACCCGTAGGGTCTACACACTTAAGGTTCGGTGACGCTAGGGTTGTTAGGAAGACTTGTATGTGATTACCGAATGTTGTTTGGAGTCCCGGATGAGATCCCAGACGTCACGAGGAGTTCCGAAATGGTCCGGAGGTGAAGATTTATATGTAGGAAGTTCTCATACGGTCATCGGAAAGGTTCGGGGGCATATCGATATTGTACCGGGGCCACCGGAGGGGTTCCAGGGGTCCACCGGGAGGAGCCAGCTCTCTCGGACGGCCTAATGGGCTGTATAGGAAAGGGAAACAGACCTACATGGGCTGGCCGCATCCCCCCTTGGGCCCATGCGCCTAGGGTTGGGGGGGAAACCCTAAAGGGGGCACCCCCTTGCTTGGGGGCAAGCCCCTTCCCCTTGGCCGCCCCCCCCCTCTAGATCTCATCTAGAAGGGGTCGGCCCCCTTTCTCCTTCCCCTATAAATAGAGGGGCAAGGGGAGGGCTGCATACAACATCCAAGGCGCAGCCCCTCCCCTCTCCAACACCTCTCCTCCTCTGTAAGAGCTTGGCAAAGCCCTGCCGGAGTACTGCAGCTTCACCACCACCACGACGTCGTGCTGCTGTTGGAGCCCTCTTCCTCAACCTCTCCCTCCTCCTTGCTGGATCAAGGCGCGGGAGACGTCCTCGCTCCGTACGTGTGTTGAACACGGAGGTGCCGTCCGTTCAGCGCTAGGATCTTTGATGATTTGGATCACGTCGAGTACAACTCCATCAACCCCGCTCTCTTGAACACTTCCGCTCGTGATCTACAAGGGTATGAAGATGCACTCCTCTCTCCCTCGTTGCTAGATGGCTCCATAGATTGATCTTAGTGATGCGTAGAAAATTTTAAAATTCTGCTACGTTCCCCAACAGTGGCATCATGAGCTAGGTCTATGCGTAGTTACTATGCACGAGTAGAACACAAAGCAGTTGTGGGCGTCGATATTGTCAATTATCTTGCCGTCACTAGTCTTATCTTGATTCGACGGCATTGTGGGATGAAGCGGCCCGGACCAACCTTACACATACGGTTACGTGAGACCGGTTCCACCGACTGACATGCACTAGTTTCATAAGGTGGCTGGCAACTGTCTGTCTCTCCCACTTTAGTCGGATCGGATTCGATGAACAGGGTCCTTATGAAGGGTAAATAGAAATTTGAAATTCACGTTGTGGTTTTGGCGTAGGTAAGAAACGTTCTTGCTAGAATCCTATAGCAGCCACGTAAAAACTTGCAACAACAATTAGAGGACGTCTAACTTGTTTTTGCAGCAAGTGTTTTGTGATGTGATATGGCCAAAGGATGTGATGAATGATATATGTGATGTAAGAGATGATCATGTTCTTGTAATAGGAATCACGACTTGCATGTCGATGAGTATGACAACCGGCAGGAGCCATAGGAGTTGTCTTTATTTATTTATGACCTGCGTGTCAACATAAACGTCATGTAATTACTTTACTTTATTGCTAAAGCGTTAGCCATAGTAGTAGAAGTAATAGATGACGAGAAAACTTCAAGAAGACACGATGATGGAGATCATGGTGTCATGCCAGTGACAACGATGATCATGGAGCCCCAAAGATGGAGATCAAAAGGAGCAAATGATATTGGCCATATCATGTCACTATTTGATTGCATGTGATGTTTATCATGTTTTGCATCTTATTTACTTAGAACGACGGTAGCTTAAATAATATGATCCCTCGAAATAATTTCAAGAAAGTGTTCCCCCTAACTGTGCACCGTTGCGAAGGTTCGTTGTTTCGAAGCACCACGTGATGATCGGTTGTGATAGATTCTAACGTTCGAATACAACAGGTGTAAGCCAGGTTTACACACGCAATACACTTAGGTTGACTTGACGAGCCTAGCATGTACAGACATGGCCTCGGAACACAGAAGACCGAAAGGTCGAGCATGAGTCGTATAGAAGATACGATCAACATGAAGATGTTCGCCGATGTTGACTAGTCCGTCTCACGTGATGATCGGACACGGCCTAGTTAACTCGGATCATGTTACACTTAGATGACTGGAGGGATGTCTATCTGAGTGGGAGTTCATTGAGTAATTTGATTAGATGAACTTAATTATCATGAACTTAGTCTAAAATCTTTACAATATGTCTTGTAGATCAAATGGCCCATGTTGTCCTCAACTTCAACGCGTTCCTAGAGAAAACCAAGCTGAAAGACGATGGCAGCAACTATACGGACTGGGTCCGGAACCTGAGGATCATCCTCATAGCTGCCAAGAAAGATTATGTCCTAGAAGCACCGCTAGGTGACACACCTGTTCTAGAGAACCAAGACGTTATGAACGCTTGGCAGTCACGTGCTGATGATTACTCCCTCATTCAGTGCGGCATGCTTTACAGCTTAGAACCGGGGCTCCAAAAGCATTTTGAGAGACACGGAGCATATGAGATGTTCGAAGAGCTGAAAATGGTTTTTCAAGCTCATGCCCGGGTCGAGAGATATGAAGTCTCCGACAAGTTCTTCAGCTGTAAGATGGAGGAAAATAGTTATGTCAGTGAGCACATACTCAAAATGTCTGGGTTGCATAACCGCTTGACTCAGCTGGGAGTTAATCTCCCGGATGACGCGGTCATTGACAGAATCCTTCAGTCGCTTCCACCGAGCTACAAGAGCTTTGTGATGAACTTCAATATGTAGGGGATGGAAAAGACCATTCCTGAGGTATATTCAATGCTGAAATCAGCAGAGGTAGAAGTCAAAAAGGAACATCAAGTGTTGATGGTGAATAAAACCACTAAGTTCAAGAAAGGCAAGGGTAAGAAGAACTTCAAGAAGGACGGCAAGGGAATTGCCGCGCCCGGTAAGCAAGCTGCCGGGAAGAAGCCAAAGAATGGACCCAAGCCCGAGACTGAGTGTTTTTATTGCAAGGGAAGTGGTCACTAGAAGCGGAACTGCCCCAAATACTTAGCGGACAAGAAGGCCAGCAACACGAAAGGTATATGTGATATACATGTAATTTATGTGTACCTTACCAGTACTCATAGTAGCTCCTGGGTATTTGATACCGGTGCGGTTGCTCACATTTGTAACTCAAAGCAGGAGCTGCGGAATAAGCGGAGACTGGCGAAGGACGAGGTGATGATGCGCGTCGGGAATGTTTCCAAGGTCGATGTGGTCGCCGTCGGCACGCTACCTCTACATTTACCTATGGGATTAGTTTTAAACCTCAATAATTGTTATTTAGTGCCAGCTTTGAGCATGAACATTGTATCAGGATCTTGTTTAATTTGAGATGGCTACTCATTTAAATCCGAGAATAATGGTTGTTCTATTTATATGAGAGATATGTTTTATGGTCATGCTCCGATGGTGAATGGTTTATTCTTAATGAATCTCGAGCATAATGCTACGCATATTCATAGTGTGAATACCAAAAGATGTAAGGTTGATAATGATAGTCCCACATACTTGTGGCACTGCCGCCTTGGTCACATAGGTGTCAAACGCATGAAGAAGCTCCATGTAGATGGACTTTTAGAGTCTCTTGATTACGAATCATTTGACACGTGTGAACCATGCCTCATGGGTAAAATGACCAAGACTCCGTTCTCAGGAACAATGGAGCGAGCAACCAACTTATTAGAAATCATACATACTGATGTGTGCGGTCCAATGAGTGTTGAGGCTCGCGGTGGCTATCGTTATGTTCTCACCCTCACTGATGACTTGAGTAGATATGGGTATGTCTACTTAATGAAACACAAGTCTGAGACCTTTGAAAAGTTCAAGGAATTTCAGAGTGAGGTTGAGAATCAACGTGACAAGAAAATCAAGTTCTTGCGATCAGATCGTGGGGGAGAATACTTGAGTCACGAATTTGGCACACACTTAAGAAAATGTGGAATAGTTTCACAACTCACGCCGCCTAGAACACCTTGGCGTAATGGTGTGTCCGAACGTCGTAATCGCACTCTATTAGATATGGTGCGATCTATGATGTCTCTTACCGATTTACTGCTGTCATTTTGGGGCTATGCTTTAGAGACTGCTGCATTCACTTTAAATAGGGCTCCGTCAAAATCCGTTGAGACGACACCGTATGAATTATGGTTTTGGAAGAAACCTAAGCTGTCGTTTCTAAAAGTTTGGGGATACGATGCTTATGTCAAGAAACTTCAACCTGAAAAGCTCGAACCCAAGTCAGAAAAATGCGTCTTCATAGGATACCCTAAAGAAACTGTTGGGTATACCTTCTACCTCAGATCTGAAGGCAAGATCTTTGTTGCCAAGAATGGGTCCTTTCTAGAGAAAGAGTTTCTCTCGAAATAAATAAGTGGGAGGAAAGTAGAACTTGATGAAGTATTACCTCTTGAACCGGTAAGTGGCGCAGCTCAAGAAAATGTTCCTGAGGTACTTGCACCAACTAGAGAGGAAGTTAATGATGATGATCATGAAACTTCAGATCAAGTTACTACTGAACTTTGTAGGTCCACGAGTACACGTTCCGCACCAGAGTGGTACGGCAACCCTGTCTTGGAAATCATGTTGTTAGACAACGGTGAACCTTCGAACTATGAAGAAGCGATGGCGGGCCCGGATTCCGACAAATGGCTGGAAGCCATGAAATCCGAGATAGGATCCATGTATGAAAACGAAGTGTGGACTTTGACTGACTTGCCCAATGATCGGCGAGCCATAGAAAATAAATGGATCTTTAAGAAGAAGACAGACGCGGATGGTAATGTGACCATCTATAAAGCTCGGCTTGTCGCTAAGGGTTATTGACAAGTTCAAGGGGTTGACTACGATGAGACTTTCTCACCAGTAGCGAAGCTGAAGTCCGTCCGAATCATGTTAGCAATTGCCGCATTCTATGATTATGAGATATGGCAAATGGACGTCAAAACGGCATTCCTTAATGGTTTCCTTAAGGAAGAATTGTATATGATGTAGCCGAAAGGTTTTGTCGATCCTAAGAATGCTGACAAGGTGTGCAAGCTCCAACGCTTGATTTATGGGCTGGTGCAAGCATCTCGGAGTTGGAACATTCGTTTTGATGAGATGATCAAAGCGTTTGGGTTTATGCAGACTTATGGAGAAGCCTACATTTACAATAAAGTGAGTGGGAGCTCTGTAGCATTTCTCATATTGTATGTGGATGACATACTGTTGATGGGAAATGATATAGAATTCTTGGAAAGCATAAAGGCCTACTTGAACAAGTGTTTTTAAATGAAGGACCTTGGAGAAGCTGCTTATATATTAGGCATCAAGATCTATAGAGATAGATCGAGACGCCTCATTCGTCTTTCACAGAGTACGTACCTTGACAAGATATTGAAGAAGTTCAAAATGGATCAGTCAAAGAAGGGGTTCTTGCCTGTATTGCAAGGTACGAGATTGAGCACGGCTCAATGCCCGACCACGGTAGAAGATAGAGAAAAGATGAGTGTCGTCCCCTATGCCTCGGCCATAGGGTCTATCATGTATGCTATGTTGTGTACCAGACCTGATGTAAACCTTGCCGTAAGTTTGGTAGGAAGATACCAAAGTAATCCCGGCATGGAACACTGGACAGCGGTCAAGAATATCCTGAAGTACCTGAAAAGGACTAAGGAAATGTTTCTCGTTTATGGAGGTGACGAAGAGCTCGTCTTAAAGGGTTACGTCGATGCTAGCTTCGACACAGATCTGGATGACTCTAAGTCACAAACCGGATACGTGTATATTTTGAATGGTGGGGCAGTAAGCTGGTGCAGTTGCAAGAAAAGCGTTGTGGCGGGATCTACATGTGAAGCGGAGTACATGGCAGCCTCGGAGGCAGCACAAGAAGCAGCCTGGGTGAAGGAGTTCATTACCGACCTAGGAGTCATACCCAATGCGTCGGGCCCGATGACTCTCTTCTGTGACAACACTGGAGCTATTGCCCTTGCCAAGGAGCCCAGGTTTCACAGGAAGACCAGTGGGTGAAGGAGTTCATTACCGACCTAGGAGTCATACCCAATGCATCGGGCCCGATGACTCTCTTCTGTGACAACATTGGAGCTATTGCCCTTGCCAAGGAGCCCAGGTTTCACAGGAAGACCAGTGGGTGAAGGAGTTCATTACCGACCTAGGAGTCATACCCAATGCGTCGGGCCCGATGACTCTCTTCTGTGACAACACTGGAGCTATTGCCCTTTCCAAGGAGCCCAGGTTTCACAGGAAGACCAGGCATATCAAGCGTCGCTTCAACTCCATTCATGAAAGTGTTCAAAATGGAGACATAGAGATTTGTAAAGTACATACGGACCTGAATGTGGCAGATCCGTTGACTAAACCTCTCCCTAGAGCAAAACATGATCAACACCAGAACTGCATGGGTGTTCGATTCATCACCATGTAACTAGAATATTGACTCTAGTGCAAGTGGGAGACTGTTGGAAATATGCCCTAGAGGCAATAATAAAATGGTTATTATTATATTTCTTTGTTCATGATAATTGTCTATTGTTCATGCTATAATTGTGTTATCCGGAAATCGTAATACATGTGTGAATACATAGACCACAACACGTCCCTAGTGAGCCTCTAGTTGACTAGCTCGTTGATCAAAAGATAGTCATGGTTTCCTGACTATGGACATTGGATGTCATTGATAACGGGATCACATCATTATGAGAATGATGTGATGGACAAGGCCCAATCCTAAGCATAGCTCAAAGATCGTGTAGTTCGTTTGATGTAGCTTTTCTGAATGTCAAGTATCATTTCCTTAGACCATGAGATTGTGCAACTCCTGGATACCGTAGGAGTGCCTTGGGTGTGCCAAACATCACAACGTAACTGGGTGACTATAAAGGTACATTACAGGTATCTCCGAAAGTGTCTGTTGGGTTGGCACGAATCGAGACTGGGATTTGTCACTCCGTATGACGGAGAGGTATCTTTGGGCCCACTCGGTACTGCATCATCATAATGAGCTCAATGTGATCAAGTGGTTGATCACGGGATCATGCATTACAGTACGAGTAAAGTGACTTGCCGGTAACGAGACTGAACAAGGTATTGGGATACCGACAATCGAGTCTCGGGCAAGTAACGTATCGATTGACAAAGGAAATTCTATACGGATTGATTGAATCCTCGACATCGTGGTTCATCCGATGAGATCATCGAGGAGCATGTGGGAGCCAACATGGGTATCCAGATCCCGCTGTTGGTTATTGACCGGAGAGTCGTCTCGGTCATGTCTGCATGTCTCCCGAACCCGTAGGGTCTACACACTTAAGGTTCGGTGACGCTAGGGTTGTTAGGAAGACTTGTATGTGATTGCCGAATGTTGTTCGGAGTCCCGGATGAGATCCCAGACGTCACGACGAGTTCCGGAATGGTCCGGAGGTGAAGATTTATATGTAGGAAGTTGTCATACGGTCACCGGAAAGGTTCGAGGGCATATCGGTATTATACCGAGGCCACCGGAGGGGTTCCGGGGGTCCACCGGGAGGAGCCACCTCTCTCGGAGGCCTAATGGGCTGTAGAGGAAAGGGAAACATCCCTACATGGGCTGGCCGCATCCCCCCCTTGGTCACATGCGCCTAGGGTTGGGGGAAACCCTAAAGGGGGCGCCCCCCTTGCTTGGGGGGCAAGCCCCCTCCCCTTGGCCGCCCCCCCTCTAGATCTTATCTAGAGGGGGCCGGCCCCCTTCCTCCTTCTCCTATAAATAGAGGGGCAAGGGGAGGGCTGCATACAACATCCAAGGCGCAGCCCCTCCCCTCTCCAACACCTCTCCTCCTCCGTAAGAGCTTGGCGAAGCCCTGTCGGAGTACTACAGCTTCACCAGCACCACGCCGTCATGGTGCTGTTGGAGCCCTCTTCCTCAACCTCTCCCTCCTCCTTGCTGGATCAAGGCGCTGAAGACGTCCTCGCTCCGTACGTGTGTTGAACGCGGAGGTGCCGTTCGTTCGGCGCTAGGATCTTCGGTGATTTGGATCACGTCGAGTACGACTCCATCAACCCCATTCTGTTGAACGATTCCGCTCGTGATCTACAAGGGTATGTAGATGCACTCTTCTCTCCCTCGTTGCTAGATGACTCCATAGATTGATCTTGGTGATGTGTAGAAAATTTTAAAATTCTGCTACGTTCCCCAACATGAATAAGCTCAGAAGAGAAGAGATGTAAAAGATCCTTTTGAAAAGAAAGTTGTAGAGAAAAATCTTTCCTATGGGCTTGCCAGTTTCTAGGGTCACGTCCTATAGTCAACATGTGCTCTGATACCATCTTGTAGCGAGCCGGCCCGAATGGATCAAGTCTTTGTGCTTAAGTGTCATCCCTGGATCGGTATGCTGACACACACAGTACTCGAGGATTTATAACAGAGGTAAATCACATGTATAAGTAACGTAAATACTATTACCTCAATCCAAATAGCGGAAGTAACAAGGTTGTGGATTCCCATCAACACCAACGGAAAAGTTGAGTGTAGAAATCGTAACCCTAACATATCACTTACTCGTCGTAAGATAATCCTGCAACATGAGACGTTGCAGCCACAAAGGGAAGTACATTGAATGTACTGGCAAATTCACAGCATAGAGAGAAATGATGAACAATGGCTATCACTACATGCATATATGGCTGGTGGAAAAGCTCTACGGTTATAAGGTTTTTGCGAAAAGCCAATTTTTCCCTACTGCAAAGGAATAAAAAAAATTAACTATCATGGTGGTTGTCAAACATTGAGAATGGTTGACAGCATTCTCAATCCCAATTAAGCATCATCATTAAAACCCAACAATATTCATTTAAAGTAACGTGATGAGATTCACATGATATTCCAAGTACTAGATACTCAAGATGTCCATAACCGGGGACATGGCTAATCATGATTAGTTTATACACTCTGCAGAGGTTTGCGCACTTTTCCCCACAAGACTCGATCGCCTCCGTTGGATTTCTCGCACTACATGGTGTTTGAGAAACGGATGACCGAGACATAGTATTTCAGAAGCGCTAGCACCTTACGATGGATAGACCGTTACACCTACTTTCCCCTACATCTGCTAGTCTACCATGTAAGAGTTCGCATGACTTAATCAACTATGCTAGAGCCCAGAATAGCTTGTGGCTGCACACGGAAGTTTCTAGTATGAAAAATCTCATGATCCCTTTGGGCCTGGCTAGCGGTCCATAAAAAAACAGGCAATCCTGGTCTACCCAGGTGCCTAGAAAGGCAAATCCTGGAATAACCAGGTGCCTCAATCCACCCAGATGTGTGTTTAAGTTTCCACCTTAAGTAAACCATTAATTAAACTCTCACATCTGTCATGGATACTCTCAAAACCCAATCCATGTCTACGGGCATAGCATGGTGAAGTAAGCATAACGTAACAGTAACTCCGAAGGGTTTGATAATAAATAGGTAATAGGTACTACCTCAACTACTTCCCATCCCACAATTTAATTAGATCCTAATCATGCAATATTTGAGGTTTGATCTAATGCAATAAAAACTGGGTATGAAAGGGATATGAACAAAGTGTGAACTTGCCTGCAATGTTGATGAAGATGATTCCCACTCAAAACTCTTGATAGATCTACTCGTCACACTCCAGTCAATCTATCGTAAGCAAGCAATTGTAACCATACATAAGCAATCACTCAAAATATCAGAAAGATCGAAGAAGACGATTCGGAAAACATCAAAACCAAGAAAATAACTCTTGCAACATAAAACAATTTCTAACATTACCAAAATTATGTGAATTTCGCCTTATCATAAAGTTTAGGTCAAGAGCTTCGATTTGCAAAAAGATTCAACTCAAACGGAGCTACGAAACTCAAGTTATGATCAAACGAAGTTTGAATTCAAATCTGATCTACTTCAATTTTTAAAATTTCAAAAACATATTTGAGTTGTTTATCTGGATAGAGGAGATCATAACGAAGATGTGGGCGTTGGTTTCGTTTAATTTGGACTAACGAGTAAAAAGTTATAGTCGTTTGAAAACCAGGGGCTGATCTGTAAATAAATACTCACAAATGAGTCCCTGGCAGAAAACTAAAAAAGAAAAGAAAAAAGAAAAAAAATATCGAGCGAAACGCTCGCTATAGAGACCTAACGAACAAAAGCGTTCACTAACAGATCTAACCTAGCGAACATTCACTAAATAACTAGGTTAATAAAAACAAAAGTGGGTTTAACAAAAAAACGAAACTGAAAAAAATAAACTGGTTCGGACCAGGCGGTTTTTTTACCGGTCCACGGCGGGTCAACAGCAACGGCGACGGCGGCGGGTTCCGGCGATGATAGGACGGCGGCGTCGGCTCGGCTCCGGCCAGGGCGGCGGTTCCGGTCATCCAGGAGGGCGGCGAAGGGGTCGGGGAGAGGCGGCGCGGCGAGGCGAGAAGGATGGCGGCGTCGGCGGTGGTCGACGGTGACGGGACGGAGCGGGGCAGCGGCGGTGGCGAGATCCGGCGGCGGCGGAGCTGCGGCGCGGGGCGGTGAAAGAGGAGAGAGAGGGGTCCGGGCAGGGCTTATAAAAGCGGAGGGAGGGGCGAGCTGGCGTGCAGAAGGGGCAAGGGGCGGCGCAGAGTCCGGGGCGGCCCGGACGTCGAGGTGGCGGCGCGGCGACGGACTCCCGAGCGGTGTCCGCATCGGGGACGTCGGGTGAGGCGGAGCGGGCTGGGCTGGGCTGGCGCTGGGCTGGGCCGGCCCAGTCGGGGAAAGTTTTTAAAAAAACATTTTCCAGACAAATAAAATAATAAAAACGAAATAACTAAAATTTTATATAGGCATATAATATATCAAAATTTTCAGAAAAAGATTGTCTACAACGTGAACATTTTCATAATGCCAAATAAAATCCACCCAAATTCAGATAAATCAAAGAGTACTACTGGTCTATTAAAATCCAACAAAAATCATGTTAAAATACCAAAATGATTTCAAATTAATTTTTCTCCAATTTTTTTAATGTAGGGAATCATGTTACCCTATTTTCCATATATTTTATTTTTGGAGAAAAATAATTTGAATAAAACTCAAATAACTCCAAATTGAAAATAAATTCAAAAGAACTTTGAATTTAATTCTTTGAAACTCCCAACTCATATTTCATATAATTTGAAGAAGTCATTTTATCTTCGCTCGCGAAAATCATTGAGTTGCATAAAGTTCCTGGGTTGGAAATATTTTCCAAATGAAATTCTAATATTTTCAACACCCCTTGTCATTTAAATAAATGGAAGAAGTCATGTCATCTTCTCTCCAGGGTTTCGTGGTGAAAAGAATTTGAATTGCCGGAGATCATAAATGCAAAAAGAAAGTTTGGGAAAGTTCTTTTATTCCCTCTCATTTAACTTTCAAAAAGTTTCGAATTTCAATGAATCAATCACACAACAATCAAACAATCAATCAAATCTATCTATTAATATAACATTCCAAAATTTAGAATTTTGGGATGTTACATCCTGTTCGTTCCGTCCGAGGCCTCGCCGTCGTCCTCCGCCTTGTGGCCTTGGTTCGCTCGCCGTGTGCGGTGCGCCGCCCTCTTGTGTTGTCAAGGTTGTCAACAACCGAGAGGAACAAGGAGATGACTGTACATGGAGAGGATGACAGTAGGGACCCACCAGCGTCATGGCAGTACGCAAGCAAGTGCCTCTATAGTACAAGCCCAAAAATATGGTTCCTCCTAATGGTTGGACATCTGGGGCTCACGCCATTGTCAACATAGTCCATAAACGAGAGAATTACACTACGAGCGGCTGACACCAGGGACCCAGCAAGTCGCGCAGTTTTTTTGAGGAACAAGCAGTTGTTATTTATACTAGTTTTAGCGACGGATCACGGTAACAACGGGGATGTGCGGGGGCTGTGGGCCGTCTAGCCATGGTTTTATTTATGTTTACCACATCATGAGCCCAGTTGTGTTTTTTTCTTGCTGAAAATGGCTAGCCCAATTCTATTTTTTTAAAGAAATACCCAAACAAGGCCTACTTGCTTTATCGGCCCTGCTGGGCTGCAAATATTTCAAGACGAGGAGAGTTTCATTCGGTTTGCCCAGAAATGGGTTGTACATTTTTAAAACACATCAAACCGGGAATTAGTTTCAAATTTTTTTATTACAAGATCTTAAATTTCATTGATTTTTATGCGTGGACAATTATATGGATTTTATATTTATATAATTTTTTTTTGAAAATAGTTTGAATTTGAATCGATACTTCTGGATTAAAAACAGTTGACCGCACCGAAATATGAAAAATTTCGTATACTTTTTAACCGTGGCCACAATATGGGGTGTAATGCTAACAAAAAGAAGATGGGCTCCAAAAATATTCTTAAGAATTAGCAAATGGGCTTTACATTATTAGAAATAATGGCACATGGGTTGTATGTTGTTTTCCATAGATTTCAGGCTGACTTGTGCACCTACTACAGGCTGACGCGTATGTTTTCATAAAAAAAAGGTTGACGCACACGCAACGCCCTGTCAACTTAGTCAACACACGAGAGCAGTGACTGTTGGATGTCCATCCAACGGCTGTCGTGCTTCTTCAATCTCTGCTCTTTATGCTCCAGGCGCTCAAACAAGCGCCGGCGGGACTGCCTGCTCCCTCCTCCCGCAGCCGGCTATGCTGCCGCGCAGGCCTCACGGCCCCACCGTACTCCCATCACTGGCCTAGCCATCCCTCTACTCACCCACACATGTTGTTATTCTCCGGCGACGGCAGATGAACCAGTAAACCCTCGTACTCCTCCGCGTGGGAAACAACTATCGAGTATTCCCTGGCTCCGTGTCGTTCCCTTCCTAGGCCTCGCCGTCGTCCACCGCCCTGGTGCTCTCGGCGCGGCCTGGTCAACGTGGTCAATGAACGACATCCATCGGAAGTGGACTATACGTGGAGAGGCTGACAGCTGGGTCCACGGTCGCACGCAAGGAAATGCCTCCTTATTACGTGCAAAATAATGATTCCTCCACCTGACAGCTAGGACCCACAGGAAGGGCCTCTGTATTTCACGAAAAAAACGTTACCCCCGCTGACAGGTCGGACCCACCAGCTATATCTTCGCACGCAAGGAAGTGCCTCCTTATTACGCCCCAAAAAAATGAATACCCCCCTACTAGCTGGGACCCACCATATTGTTGGGCTGACTTGTGGGCCTACTAAGTTGACGGGGACGGAGGGCTTTGTCAACTTAGTCAATACTCCAGTGACCGTATGATGTCCATCCAACGGCCATAGTGCTTCTTCAACCTCTGGTCTTCTTGCTCCAGCCGCCCAAAGCAGCGCCGGTCGTGCCGCCTGCTCCTGCCTCCCGTGGCCGGCTGTGCTACCGTGGAGGCCTCACCGCCCCCATACTACTCCCACCACTGGCCAGGCCATCCCTCCACTCACCCACACCCCCTGTTATTCTGCGGCGATGGCAGCCTCACACCGCAGCCGAACCAGTGAACGCTCGTACTCCTCTCTGCGTGGGCATCAAATGCCGCGTCTTGTCCGGCTCCGCGTTGTCCCCTTCCTAGGCCTCACCGTCGTCCACCGTCGTGGTGCTCTCGGCGCGGCATGGTCAATGTGGTCAACGACCGACTTCCATCGGAAGAGTACTGTACGTGGAGAGGCTGAAAGCTGGGTCCACGGCAGCCGCAAGGAAGTGCCTCCTTATTACGCGAAAAATAATTATTCCTCCACCTGACCGCGGGGACCCACCGGACGGGCCACCAGTATTTTGCGAAAAAAATTGTTTCCCCCTGACTGTTTGGACTCACCAGATGGGCCACCGTATTTCACGAAAAAAAACGTTCCCCCCGCTGTCAGCTTAGACCCACCGGAAGTGCCTCCTTATTACGCATAAAAAAATGAATACTCCCCCGGCTAGCTAGGACCCACCTTGGTGGGAGGCTGACTTGTGGGCCCACTAAGTTGACGGGGACGAAGGGCTTTGTCAACTTAGTCAATATGAACGATTCTAGCTCAAGTGACCGTATGACGTCCATCCAACGGTCGTAGTGCTTCTTCAACCTCTCGTCTTCTTGCTCCAGCCGCCCAAAGCAGCGCCGGTGAAAGTGCAACTATCCCTAGGTGGTTTTGGTAATTCATAACAACATATAGCTCATTGAGCTAATGCTATTCCAAGATGATTATTTCAGGAAAGCTCAATGATTGGCATGGCATGGATGTGAAAGTGGAACCCTCAAAATGCTAAGGAAAAAGGATTGGCTCAAGCTCAAAAGCTCAAGACTCTTCATTTTATATTTTAGTGATCCAAGATCACATTGAGTCTTTAGGAAAAGCCAATACTATCAAGGAGGGATGAGGTGTTGCATAATGAGCCTCTTGCTTCATGTGCTTAGTGATATGCTCCAAAACCCTCAACTACTTTCCCATATCCACATATGACCTAAACCCTAAGCCAAACTCGGTCCTACCGATTCTTCCTATCCGGCGCCACCGAGTTTCACTTGTCATTAGCCACTGCCAAACCCAAGCAATTCGGTCCTACCGATAGGAATCTCGGTCTCACCGAGATGGGATTGCAAACTCTCTGTCTCCCTTTCGTAACTTTTCGGTCTCACCGAAAGAGCGAATCGGTCCCACCGAGATTGCAATGTAAATTCAGTGTTTCCCCTTTGTAACTTTTCGGTCTCACCGAAAGAGCAAATTGGTCCCACCGAGTTTGCCTGACCAACTCTCTGGTTAGCTAATTACGTTATGCCCAAACCCTAACCATATCGGTCCTACCGAGTTGCATGTCTGTCCCACCGAAAATCTCTAACAGTCACTAGGTTTACATTTTCGGTCCGACCGAGTTTGTTGATTCGGTCCCATCGAGATTGGAAAACTATGTAACGGTTGGATTTTGTGTGGAGGCTATATATACCCCTCCACCTCCTCTTCATTTGACGAGAGAGCCATCGGAACACATACACCATTCCAACTCATATGTTCTGAGAGAAAACCACCTACTCATGTGTTGAGACCAAGATATTCCATTCCTATCATATGAATCTTGATCTCTAGCCTTCCCAAGTTGCTTTCCACTCAAATCTTCTTTCCACCAAATCCAAATCCTATGAAAGAGAGTTGAGTGTTGGGGAGACTATCATTTGAAGCACAAGAGCAAGGAGTTCATTACCTACACACCATTTGTTACTTCTTGGAGAGTGGTGTCTCCTAGATTGGCTAGGTGTCACTTGGGAGCCTCCGACAAGATTGTGGAGTTGAACCAAGGAGTTTGTAAGGGCAAGGAGATCGCCTACTTCGTGAAGATCTACCGCTAGTGAGGCAAGTCCTATGTGGGCGATGGCCATGGTGGGATAGACAAGGTTGCTTCTTCGTGGACCCTTTATGGGTGGTTGCTTCTTCGTGGACCCTTCGTGGGTGGAGCCCTGTGTGGACTCGCGCAACCGTTACCCTTTGTGGGTGGAGCCCTGTGTGGACTCTCGCAACCGTTACCCTTCGTGGGTTGAAGTCTCCATCAACGTGGATGTAGGATAGCACCACCTATCCGAACCACGGGAAAAACATCCGTGTCTCCAATTGCGTTTGAATTCTCCAAACCCTTCCCTTTACATTCTTGCAAGTTGCATGCTTTACTTTCCGCTGCCAATATACTCTTTGCATGCTTGAATTGTGTGATGATTACTTGACTTGTCCTAAAATAGCTAAAATCTGCCAAGAACTAAAATTGGGAAAAAGTTAAGTTTTTAATTGGTCAAGTAGTCTAATCACCCCCCCTCTAGACATACTTTCGATCCTACAAGTGGTATCAGAGCTTTGGTCTCCATTTGCTTTGATCTCCATAGCTTTGGTGGTCATAGCCTTGGTTTCACAACCTAGGAGAGTATGGCGTCTAGCGAGGGAAATTATCACCGTAGAGGTCCCTACTTTG
This sequence comes from Triticum urartu, assembly GCF_003073215.2. Lineage (NCBI taxonomy): Eukaryota > Viridiplantae > Streptophyta > Magnoliopsida > Poales > Poaceae > Triticum > Triticum urartu. Next base: position 420,227,337 of record NC_053024.1, read on the forward strand.
ATGGTACTAATTTTGCTAGTTGGAAGCATAAAATGAAAATGCATATTCTTGGACATAACCCCGCCGTTTGGGCTATTGTGTGTGTTGGTTTGCAACGTGACTTCTTTGATGGGAGAGAACCAAACCGTGAAGCTACCGCGGATGAGTTGAAGATGTTGCAATACAATGCTCAAGCTTGTGACATTCTCTTCAACGGATTGTGCCCCGAAGAATTCAACAAAATCAGCTGTCTTGAGAATGCGAAGGAAATTTGGGACACTTTGATTGATATGCATGAAGGTACCGACTCCGTCAAGGAATCCAAGTTGGATGTGCTTCAAAGCCAACTTGACAAGTTCAAGATAAAGGATGGTGAAGGTGTCGCTGAAATGTACTCTAGTCTTGCTCTCATCACAAATGAGATTGCTGGCCTAGGAAGTGAAGAGATGACCGATAGATTCATCATCAAGAAGATTCTAAGAGCCTTGGATGGAAAATATGATACCGTGTGCACATTGATCCAAATGATGCCCAATTACAAAGATCTCAAGCCAACGGAGGTGATTGGAAGAATTGTTGCTCATGAGATGTCACTCAAGGATAAAGAGGAACTTCACAACAAATCAAGTGGTGCCTATAAAGCCTCATGTGAAGCCCCTACATCATCAAGTGAGAAACAAGACTTCAATGAAGAATTGAGCTTAATGGTGAAGAACTTCAACAAGTTCTACAAGAGTAGAAGCAAAGATAGAAGCTTCAAGTCAAGGTCCTACAATGACAAAAGATCTTCTAGTCGAGAGCAAAACTGCTACAATTGTGGAAGACCCGGACACTATTCCAATGAGTGTACGGCTCCCTACAAGAGAAGAGAAGATTCCCCAAAAAGAAGAAGCAAAGAATCGCCACCAAGAGAGAGAAGGAGTAGAGATGATCGTTATGAACGAAGATACTCACGGAGAAGCAAGGATTCGGAAAGGAAGGAAAAATCATCAAGGAGCTACACAAGACGAAGACATCAAGCTCATGTTGGTGAATGGGTATCCGGCTCCGACTCCGACAGCCACTCCGAGAGAAGTTATCACTCCGACTCCGAAGATACTCAAGATGAAGGTGTTGCCGGTCTAGCACTTGTGTCAACCAACTCCTATGACATATTTGACTCACCAAATGAAGGAATTGGAAGATGCTTCATGGCCAAAGGTCCTAAGGTAACACACCCCGAGTATGTTGATTTCAATAGTGATGAAGATGACTTGTTAGGTGATGATTTGCTTGTTGACAACTCTAGTGATGAATACTATGATGAAAAGTCATTTAATCATGCTAATCAAGATAAAACGAATGACAATGATAAGGAGAAGATTGAGGCTCTAACTAAAGAACTAAACACTCTTAAGTTAGCTCATGAAACTATCTTCGAAGATCATCGAGAACTTTTAAGAGCTCATGAGAAACTACGCTTTGAAAAGCTCAATCTTGAGCAAGAGCATGAGTTCTTAAAGGCAATCAATGATGATCTCCGCAAGAAAAGTTCTTCTTACATTGCCAAGCGTTTACTCTTATCCACTTACATGCCTCAAGTCAAGTCTAGTAACAAGAACAAGAAAGATTCTTTCTCTAGCAGTAACAATGATCATGCTAAATCTAATATTGTTGCTTCTAGTAGTTCTCTTGATTCCACTAATGATTCTCTTAGCCAAGTTACACTTGAGCAAGAAAATAGCTTATTGAAGGGAATTATAGAGAAAGGAGTGTACAAAAGCCTTGCTGGGAGCAAGCAATTCGAGGAAATTGTGCGCAAGCAAGGAATGCACCGGAAGAATCAAGGTGTTGGTTTTGAACGAAAGTTCAATGCCAATGGAGTTGAGTGGGAAGAAGATCAATACCCCAAGACAAAGTTTGTTCCTCAACAAGAGAAGCATGATACTTCTTTCAAGGGGACACAAGCTCAAGATGATCTTCCACCACAAGACTACAAGCAAAAAGGCAAGGACAAGCTTCAAGAGGAAATTGACGCATTTGAAGAAGCTCCTAAGACCTTAGTCAAGTGGATTCCCAAGACTACTCCAAGTTCCACTTCATTAAGTACGACTACAACTCCAAGGATTCCCATCAAGATGATGTGGATCCAAAAGAAGAAGAACTAGAGAGTTCTTGAGGGTGACTCCGCCAACATACTTCACTCTTATCATTTTGGCAAGAACAAGTGCAATCAACTTCCACATCTTGCACTAGTTCAAGGAGTCACAAACCCTCTTGTTGGTAAGACAAGGGGCAAGGTAACCTAAAAGTTTTCATGGACATCATCTTTTGTGTGCATCACTCTATGTCTATGGATATCCTTGTTTGTTCCTTGTGGGACTAACCCATGTAGGTATTGAAAGTGCAATTCACTCAAATGGATATCTCCAAGTGATCTACATCAACATTGAGCATCCACATCTTCAACATCTACATGAAGTCATCATCGACAAAACCCAAGGTTAGTTCATCCCTCTTAGGGGGGATATCACATCTAGGGGGAGCTTTACTTTAAGACTTGAGCTAAAGCAACTCTAAAGATGTGAACACAACAATGCTTTATGTAAAAGTGGTAACCCCACTTGAGCTTAAACGATGAGTATGACCTATGATCAAGTGCTCTCACTTGACTCCTAAGTCAATATACTCATATATAGATGACCTTGTCATCGCAAATTGCTTGATAGATGCTAGAATTGGTTGTGCATGCCTTGCCACATATTTCATTTGCCATCTTATTGTGTGAGCATGCTGGTTGCATATGTTACTCATTCGAGGACATCCACTTGTTGTTTTGATTGTTTCGTTTTATTTTCTTTTGCCAAGTGGATGGACAAGAATGCCTAAGTACCTCCTCTAGCTATCTATGCTTTTCTCGTCTCAAACTCTATTCATCATGCATCACAAAATTTGATCAAGTCAGATTCGAACCACTCTGTGTGAGGAGGGCTCGGAGTCCCCAATTCGTCATAGACTTAAACATCCAAAACCTCTTTATGATTCTCGGTCTGACCGATACCCCACTTTCGGTCCTACCGAGATCATTAAGTTGATCTAGGTTTTCGATCTCGGTGCAACCGATTTGAACATTTCGTTCACACCGAGTTTCAGTAACTGCCTGCAGTTATGAATCTCGGTGCCACCGAGTTGTTCCACTCGGTCACACCGACAGGGTCGGGCTATATATCACGGGCAAAATCTTGGAAATTTCTCCGAACCCCTTCGCCCGCGCGATAGCCTGCTCTGCCAAAGTGGTCTCCGGATCGTCTTCTCGCTGCCAGCTGCCTCCAGTCGCTGGTCTCCGTCGCCGTCAATGGGAATTCTGCCCCGCTGTTGCCGCCGTAGCGAGTCTCCGCCGAACTAGGGTATGGACTCGATCACAGTGCTATTCCCCGTCCAATTCTCAGCACATTGTGTTCTTCATGATTCTTGCCATGATTGAAACACTCCTATCCAGTCAATACGCCCGTAGATTAGCTTTGGTTCGAAAATTTTAGGGTTAGGTTTCCGTCGAAACCATCTCGGACCCACCGAGTTGAAAAACTCGGTCCCACCGATTTAGCTTATGCCATTGCACAAGTGAGACTCGGTCTGACCGAGAATTACTTATCGGTGTGACTGATTTTGGAACTCTGTGAAACCCTAGCAGTCTCGGTGCCACCGAACTGTGACTCGGTCCTACCGAGTTCACTAGTTTAGGTTCCAAAACTGCTTCGGTATCACCGAGTTTGAAAATCGGTAGATCCGAGATGATTTCAGTGGGAAACTAAAACTAAGTTTTTGGATCATTCCTTTGCAAAAATCTCTGCATTTTGTGATGCTCATCTTTTCTACCTCATCTATAAACTGTTCACAGGGTCAGCAGTCAGAGTTGCAGCATGTCTGATCAAAGTGACAGCCAGAACATGTCAGAGCAGCAGGTGCACATGAGTGAGGGCACTAGTCCCTCCAGCTCTTCAGATGAGGGCAGCAGGAGCACTCCTAGCAACTTGCCAAAAGCTGCCACCAGACAGAGGAAGAAGAGAACTTCTGATTCCGAAGATGAAGACTATGTGGCAGAGGAAGAGGCCACATCAAAGAGAGTTGAGCCAGCTTAAGGCACAAAGCCAGGGCTGAAAATCAAAAGGCCAGCAGGCAGGCAGCCCATGTCAAAGGCAAGAGCTTCAACTGAGAAGCCCACTCCCAAGGAGCCAGTTGCTGCAAAAAGCAAAAAGAGGAAGGAAAGGGTCAAGAAGACCGTAGCCAGAGTGCTAGGAAAGGCTTCCATCATGGAAGATGAAGAGGAAGAAGAGGTAGCTGTACCAGCACCCAAGGCACCCAAGCTGATGGGTGATGCCATAAGAGCAGGGGCTACTGGATCTAAGCCCAAAGCTGCCTCCAAGCCAAAACCAAAGAGGAATACAAGGAGCATTCCTGCAGCTGAGAAGAACAAGGCCCCAGTGCCTGAGACTGTTGCTGAAGAAGAGGATGAAGAGCAAGTTCTGAGAAAGCTCAAGCCCAAGATCCCAGACCACAACGATGCTCATCCTATGGCTGAGGACATGAAGCTCAGGAGAGATTCAGGGCTGAGGAAGTGGAGAGAAGCAGACCCGTATGCTTCAAGGAGGAGGACTACTGTTGACTACAGGTTCCACACTAAGGAACAGCAGGACTTCTATGAGACAGTGCTGCTTGATAAGAAGCCAATAGTCTGTGATATGAGATGGGTTGACTGGCGGTACATCAAGGACAATGAGGAGCACTATCCTGGAGTGCAAGACAGCTTCATAGCTTGTGGAGTAGCTGACTTTGTTGGGCAGAAGCTCACAAAGTGGAATGAGGAGTTTATAATGCAGTTCTACTCCACAACACATTTTTATTCAGATGGGAGGATCACATGGATGTCTGAGGGTACAAGGTACCAATCCACAGTTGCTGAGTGGGCACAGATCATTAATGCCCCAGAGGAGCATGATGATGACTTGGACATATATGCCAAGAAGAAGATGGACCATAACTCTATGTCAAATATGTACAAGGAAATTCCCAATGAAGTTCTTGACACCTTCAAATTTGGGTCTATGCATTACCTTTTGTCAGGGCTGCCAACTATCAATTGGATCTTGAGGCACACCTTATTGCCCAAGTCTGGAGATCACAAGATGATCAGAGGCCATGCTATCAACTTGCTACATGTGTTTGATGTGCCTCAGAAGTTCAAGGTGATGAGCCTCATAGTGGAAACTATCAAAAGGACTGCAGCAGATCAGAAGAGGAGTTCAGATATGCCCCTCAGATCCAGGAGCTCATTAACTCCAAGATGGGCACGGGCATATATTTATTGGACAAGGAACACCTGCCCATCCGTCCAGATTTTGAGGACAATCAGGTTGTCATGACTGAGAACGAGCCATCATCTGCCCAAGCATACGCAAAGAAGGAGAAGGCAAGGAAGGAGAAAGCTGCCAAGGTGCCAACTCAAGAGGAGGCATCTGAGTATTTCTTGAAGACCAAACAAGAGCAGCTTGGTTATCTGATTGCATCCACCCTGCGGATTGAGCAAGGACTAGCCACCCTAACTCAAAACCAGGCAAGCCTAGAGAGAATCATGGAACAAAAGTTCTATGACTTGGATGTCAAGGTAACGGAGATTCAGACTGCAGTGGAGCAGCTCCAAGATGATATGTAGGAGAGGAGAGGCAGGACTACCACTGATGCCTTTGCCAGAGTGCCATGAGGTCCGAGGTCGTCTGCCATGCCAGTTGCTGCCACCAGAGCCACTACTTCTGCACCAGCTCCAGCCTCAGCTCCATCAGCTCCAGCATCTACTTCAGCTCCAACTCCAGCGTCTACATCAGCGTCTACGGAAGCCTTCGTCCTTGGAGTAATCCGGACTCCACCACCACCAGAAGATCAAGCCTGAGCGTCGATCTAGTACTATGCATTTTCTAGGAACTTTTTGGTAACTTGTTGCCAAAGGGGGAGAATATGTATAGATCATAGGCTTCGAGAGAGAGAGTGTTGCTTTTCTCTCTTGCTTTATTTGGTGGTTTTTCAAACTTGTTTGCTTTTGAGTGCTTGAGATACTACGTCATTATTTGTGAGACATTGATGATCATGTGTTTGATCATAAGCTACACTTAATGCTTGCTTAATGCTATTATCTTATCTATCTTATGTGATCTTTCACTATTCTTGGTGATGAGTGCATGTATTTCATTCTTATCATTTTAAGCGCTCCACCAAGATGTATGTGACATGGAAGAGTAACCCATGACTCTAACTCCTTGTGCATTTGCAGTCCAAAGAAAATTTTAAATATGCACAAATTTAGGGGGAGCTCTTACTTATCACATACTTCTCAAAGCGACGATATATTTCATGCTTATTATCATTTGTCGAAGCTTTGATCTATATGTTGTCATCAATTACCAAAAAGGGGGAGATTGAAAGTGCAACTATCCCTAGGTGGTTTTGGTAATTCATAACAACATATAGCTCATTGAGCTAATGCTATTCCAAGATGATTATTTCAGGAAAGCTCAATGATTGGCATGGCATGGATGTGAAAGTGGAACCCTCAAAATGCTAAGGAAAAAGGATTGGCTCAAGCTCAAAAGCTCAAGACTCTTCATTTTATATTTTAGTGATCCAAGATCACATTGAATCTTTAGGAAAAGCCAATACTATCAAGGAGGGATGAGGTGTTGCATAATGAGCCTCTTGCTTCATGTGCTTAGTGATATGCTCCAAAACCCTCAACTACTTTCCCATATCCACATATGACCTAAACCCTAAGCCAAACTCGGTCCTACCGATTCTTCCTATCCGGCGCCACCGAGTTTCACTTGTCATTAGCCACTGCCAAACCCTAGCAATTCGGTCCTACCGATAGGGATCTCGGTCTCACCGAGATGGGATTGCAAACTCTCTGTTTCCCTTTCATAACTTTTCGGTCTCACCGAAAGAGCGAATCGGTCCCACCGAGATTGCAATGTAAATTTAGTGTTTCCCTTTGTAACTTTTCGGTCTCACCGAAAGAGCAAATCGGTCCCACCGAGTTTGCCTGACCAACTCTCTGGTTAGCTAATTACCAAATTCGGTCTCACCGAGTTTGTGTAATCGGTCTCACCGAGATTACGTTATGCCCAAACCCTAACCATATCGGTCCTACCGAGTTGCATGTCTGTCCCACCGAAAATCTCTAACGGTCACTAGGTTTACATTTTCGGTCCGACCGAGTTTGTTGATTCGGTCCCACCGAGATTGGAAAACTGTGTAACGGTTGGATTTTGTGTGGAGGCTATATATACCCCTCCACCTCCTCTTCATTTGAAGAGAGAGCCATCAGAACACATACACCATTCCAACTCATATGTTCTGAGAGAAAACCACCTACTCATGTGTTGAGACCAAGATATTCCATTCCTGTCATATGAATCTTGATCTCTAGCCTTCCGAAGTTGCTTTCCACTCAAATCTTCTTTCCACCAAATCCAAATCCTATGAAAGAGAGTTGAGTGTTGGGGAGACTATCATTTGAAGCACAAGAGCAAGGAGTTCATTACCTACACACCATTTGTTACTTCTTGGAGAGTGGTGTCTCCTAGATTGGCTAGGTGTCACTTGGGAGCCTCCGACAAGATTGTGGAGTTGAACCAAGGAGTTTGTAAGGGCAAGGAGATCGCCTACTTCGTGAAGATCTACCGCTAGTGAGGCAAGTCCTGTGTGGGCGATGGCAATGGTGGGATAGACAAGGTTGCTTCTTCGTGGACCCTTTGTGGGTGGTTGCTTCTTTGTGGACCCTTCGTGGGTGGAGCCCTGTGTGGACTCGCGCAACCGTTACCCTTTGTGGGTGGAGCCCTGTGTGGACTCTCGCAACCGTTACCCTTCATGGGTTGAAGTCTCCATCAACGTGGATGTAGGATAGCACCACCTATCCAAACCACGGGAAAAACATCCGTGTCTTCAATTGCGTTTGAATTCTCCAAACCCTTCCCTTTACATTCTTGCAAGTTGCATGCTTTACTTTCCGCTGCCAATATACTCTTTGCATGCTTGAATTGTGTGATGATTACTTGACTTGTCCTAAAATAGCTAAAATCTTCCAAGAACTAAAATTGGGAAAAAGTTAAGTTTTTAATTGGTCAAGTAGTCTAATCACCCCTCCTCTAGACATACTTTCAATCCTACAGCCAGTCGTGTCGCATGCTTCTGCCTCCCGTGGTTGGCTGTGCTGCCGCAGAGGCCTCACCGCCCCCTATTATTCCCACCGCTGGCCAGGCCCTGCGGCGACGGCAGCCTCACACCACAGTCGAACCAGTGAACCCTCGTACTCCTCTCCGCGCGGGCTTCCACTATCGCGTCTTCCCCGACTTCGTGTCGTCCCCTTCCTAGGCCTCGCCGTCGTCCATGGCCGTGGTGCTCTCCCCGCGGCGTGGTCAAAGTGTTCAAGGAACGACTTCCATCGGAAGAGTACTGTACGTGGAGAGGATGACAGCTGGGTCCACGGCCACAGCCCAGTTTTTTTGTCATTTGCCAAGTAAGTTGCTTTGTTAGGCCTGTTGGGCTGCGAATCATTCAAGACGAGGAGAGCTTTCATTCGGCTAGCCGAGAAAATGGCGCATCAGTAATGAGAAATGGGTTGTACATTTTTTAAACACATCAAACCGGCAATTAGTTTCAAGTATCTTTTTTTTTCATTTCAAGATTTTAAACTACATTAATTTTTATGCGTGGAGAATTTGTTGGATTTTATATTGATATACATTTATTTTTAAAATCAGTTTGAATGTGAGTCGAAATTTCGGGATTAAAAACAGCTCGGACCGCACCGAAATATGCAAAATTTCGTATAATTTTTTAACCGTGGCCACAATATGGGCTGTAATGCTAACAAAAAGAATACAGGCTCTAAAAAACCTTAAGAATTAGCAAATGGGCTGTAAATTATTAGAAATAATGGCAGATGGGTTGTATGTTGTTTTCCACAGATTTGAGGCTTTCCTAAAAAAAGGTTGACGCACAAGCACTGACTGTTGGATGTCCATCCAATGACGATTGTGCTTCTTCAATCTGTGCTCTTCCTGCTCCAGTCGCTCAAACAAGCACCGGCGGGACAGCCTGCTCCCTCCTCCCCGCGGCAGGATGTGCTGCCGCGCAAGCCTCACCACCCCACCATACTCCCATCACTAGCCTAGCCATCCCTCTACTCACCCAAACTTGCTGTTATTCTCCGACGACGGCACACGAACTAGTAAACCCTCATACATTTGTACTCCCCTCCAGGTGGGAAACAACTATCGAGTCTTCCCTGCCTCCGTGTCATCCCCTTCCTAGGCCTCGCCGTCGTCCACCGTCGTGGTGCTCTCAGCGCGGCGTGGTCAATGTGGTCAACGACCGACTTACATCGGAAGAGTACTGTGCGTGGAGACGCTGACAGCTGGGTCCACGGCCGCAGCAAGGAAGTGCCTCCTTATTACGCGCAAAATAATTATTCCTCCACCTGACAGCAGGGACCCCCCAGACGGGCCACCGTATTTCGCGAAAAAACGTTTCCCCCTGACTGCTGGGACCCACCAGCTACACCTTCGCACGCAAGGAAGTGCGTCCGAGCAAAAAAAACAAAACAATTCGCCCCCCTGACTACTGGGACCCACCAGCTACATCTTCGCACGCAAGGAAGTGCTTGACAGTCGGGACCCACCTAGTTGAAGCGTACGTAGCATTGTCATTCTGGTCGTGAACATGTACATACATGTATACTGGTGGATGTAGAGGCGCGCACATGTCGTAGTAGAGGTGCGCACGTAGCATGTACATGTACGTACAACGGCCAGGGTGCAACAAAGAAAATACGGCCACATATGTGTACATATGGGCGGGGTCTCGAACGCCTACTTGCGCATACGTACGGCGAGGGCTCGTTCACATGGCTGGGTCGGAATGGAGAAATAGCGTCATTGTCGTGTTCATGGGGAGGCAACGGAATGTGTCGTGTTCATGGGGAGGCAACGGAATGCGTCGTGTTCATCGGGAGGCAACGGAACGCGTGGGAGCCAACCGGCTGGGTCAGAACGGAATGCGTGGTCGTGTTCATGAGGAGGGCTTGGATGGAACAGGCGATGGAAACAAGGCCTGGCGTACCGCAGAACGGAGGAAATGGCCTTGTGTTCGACCGGCCACGTTCGAAACAGGATCCTGTTCATCGGGAGGGGTCTGGCGTACCGCAAAAAGGACGAAACGGACCTCCTACGGTTGAAACGGGGTCCTGTTGATCGGGAGGGGTGTGGCGTACCGCAAAACGGAGGAAATGGACCTCCTACGGTCGAAACGCGGGTCCTGTTGATTGGGAGGGCTGTGGCGTACCGCAAAACGGATGAAACGGACCTCCTACGGTCGAAACGGGGGTCCTGTTCATCGGGAGGGGTGTGGCGTACCACAAAATGGGACTCCACGGGATACCGTTCATCTCCATCGTCGACCTCCTCCAGCCTCCATGGGCAACCTCGACCTCCTCTAGCCTTCACGGGCTCCTGTTCATCCAGCCTCCACCGCGCGCTACTCCACCGGCTACTGTTCAACCACCCCTCCACCGTCTACTATTCATCCAGCCCTCCACACCACGGGGTCATGTTCAACCACCCCTCCACGGGCACCCCTCCACCGTCTACTGTTCATCCAGCCCTCCACACCACGGGGTCTTGTTCATCCAGAGGCAACGCCACCGCTCACTGTTCATCCAACGCCCCCCCACCCCCCGCCACGCTCACTGTTAATCCAATCGATCGGCTTCAGTTAGCAGCAGTAGCGAAGGAATCGCTCGATTGGGTTCAGTTAACAGCCATCGATTGATCGATCGGGTTCAGTAACGCGTAGCCTGCAGTGCAATCGCTCGGGTTCAGTTAGAGCCCAACGCCTCGCTCGGGTTCACTTAGAGCCAACGCCTCGCACACACGCGCGTACGTGTACGAGAGAAACGCGCATCGCTCGGCCCCGACCTCCCACCGTAACCGGGAACTCCCCAAAATTTTCCTCGCCCTCGCTTCTACCATGGTTTTTCCGTCATGGACGCCCCAAAGAATGTCATGCAGCTGCAAATCCGGCCTGCCCAGGACGAAAAACCGATTTTCTGTCATGATTTTTTGTCATAGAAGTAGGAGCCCACCACATCTATGATGATGCCGGGTTTTGTCACGGTTATCGTCATAGAAGTGTCATATGTATGACAGAAAAAAAAATTGTTCGGCCCAAAATGTCACAGATGTGTCTTTTCTTTGTAGTGCACCTTTCCCTGTTAGAATAAAGGATCATGCTAAAGCATCAACTTTGGTTCGTGAGAGTAATACTAGAACACCTACTCCCTCTGAGCTAATTAAAGTTGAACCTAGTGTTGCTATGGTTAAAGATCTCTTGGCCGATAATATTGATGGGCATGTTATTTACTTCTGTGATGAAGCTGCTAAAATTGCTAGACCCGATACTAAAAATAAACATAGACCTGTTGTAGGCATGCCTATTATTTTTGTTAAAATAGGAGATCATTGCTATCATGGCTTATGTGATATGGGTGCTAGTGCAAGTGCAATACCTCATTCCTTATACAAACAAATTATGCATGATATTGCACCTGCTGAGATAGAGGAAATTGATGTTACTATTAAACCTGCCAATAGCGACACTATTTCACCAGTTGGGATTATTAGAGATGTTGAAGTCTTGTGTGGGGAAGTTAAATATCCTGTTGATTTTCTTGTTCTTGGTTCCCCACAAGATGACTTTTGTCCCATTATATTTGGTAGACCCTTCTTGAATACTGTTAATGCTAAGATAGACTGCAAAAAGGATGTTGTTACTATTGGTTTGGGGGATATGTCTCATGAGTTTAATTTTGCTAAGTTCTTAGACAACCCCATGATAAAGAATTGCCTAGTAAAGATGAAATTATTGGTCTTGCTTCTATTTGTCGTGCCTCCTAATGATCATTTAGAACAATATTTGCTAGACCATGAAAATGATATGTTTATGAATGAAAGAAGGGAAATAGATGAAGTATTCTTTAAATAGGGACCTATTTTGAAACACAACCTGCCTGTTGAAATTCTATGGGATCCTCCTCCACCCAAGGGTGATCCCGTGTTTGAGCTTAAACCTTTACCTGATACTCTTAAATATGCTTATCTTGATGAGAAAGAGATATATCATGTTAGTATTAGTGCTAACCTTTCAGAGCATGAAGAAACAAATTATTGGAAACTCTGAAGAAGCACCATGCTGCTATTGCAGATACTCTTGATGATCTTAAGGGAATTAGTCCCACTCTATGCTAGCACAAAATAAAATTGGAGAAAGATGCGAAACCGATTGTTGATCACCAATGACGGTTAAATCCTAAGACGAAAGAAGTCGTAAGAAAATAAATACTAAAGCTTCTGGAGGCAGTTATAATTTATCCCATTGCTGATAGTCAGTGTGTAAGCCCGGTCCATTGTGTCCCTAAGAAGGGAGGTATTACTGTTGTTCCTAATGATAAAGATGAATTGATCCCACAAAGAATTATTACAGGTTATAGAATGGTAATTAATTTCCGCAAATTAAATAAAGCTACTAAAACGGATCATTACCCTTTACCTTTTACTGATCAAATGCTAGAAAGATTGTCCAAACATACACATTTTTTCTTTCTAGATGGTTATTCTGGTTTCTCTCAAATACCTGTGTCCAAAGAGGATCAAGAAAAGACAAATTTTACTTGCCCTTTCGGTACCTTTTCTTATAGATGTATGCCTTTTTGTTTATGCAATTCACCTGCTACCTTTCAAAGATGTATGACTACCATATTCTCTGACTTTCGTGAAAACATTGTTGAGGTTTTCATGGATGATTTCTCCGTATACGGAACTTCTTTTGATGATTTCTTAAGCAACCTTGATCGAGTTTTGCAGAGATGTGAAGAAACTAATCTTGTCTTGAATTGTGAGAAGTGCCACTTTATGATTAATGAAGGTATTGTCTTGGGGCATAAAATTTTTGAAAGAGGTATTGAAGTTGATAAAGCTAAGGTTGATGCTATCGAAAACATGCCATGTCCTAAGGACATTAAAGGTATAAGAAGCTTCCTTGGTCATGCCGGTTTTTATAGGAGGTTCATTAAGGACTTCTCTAAAATTTCTAGGCCTCTGACTAATCTCTTACAAAAAGATGTTCCTTTTGTCTTTGATGATGATTGTGTAGAAGCATTTGAAATACTTAAGAAAGCTTTGATTTCTGCACCTATTGTTCAACCTCCTGATTGGAATTTACCATTTGAAATTATGTGTGATGCTAGTGATTATGCTGTAGGGGCTGTTCTAGGACAAAGAGTTTATAAGAAATTAAATGTTATCCAATATGCTAGTAAGACTCTAGACAGTGCTCAAAGAAATTATGCTACTACTGAAAAGGAGTTTTTAGCAGTTGTGTTTGCTTGTGATAAGTTTAGACCTTATATTGTTGATTCTAAATTAACTGTTCACACTAATCATGCTACTACTAAATATATTATGGAATAGAAAGATGTTAAACCTTGACTTATTAGATGGGTTCTCTTGCTACAAAAATTTGATTTGCATATTATTGATAGAAAGGGAGCTGAGAACCCCGTTGCAGACAACTTGTCTAGGTTAGAGAATGTTCTTGATGACCCACTACCTATTCATGATAGCTTTCCTGATGAACAATTAGCTGTCATAAATGCTTCTCGTACTGCTCCATGGTATGCTGATTATGCTAATTATATTGTTGCTAAATTTATACCACCTAGTTTCACATACGAGGAAAAGAAAAAGTTCTTCTATTATTTAACACATTACTTTTGGGATGACCCTCACCTTTATGAAGAAGGAGTAGATGGTGTTATTAGACGTTGTGTACCTGCGCATGAACAGGAACAGATCCTACGCAAGTGTCACTCTGAGGCTTATGGAGGACACCATGCTGGAGATAGAACTGCACATAAGGTATTGCAATCCGGTTTTTATTGGCCTACTCTCTTCAAGGATGCCCGTAAGTTTGTATTGTCTTGTGATGAAAGTCAGAGAATTGGCAATATTAGTACACGTCAAGAAATGCCTATGAATTATTCACTTGTTATTGAACCATTTGATGTTTGGGGCTTTGACTATATGGGACCATTTCCTTCCTCTAATGGTTATACACATATTTTAGTTGCTGTTGATTACGTTACTAAGTGGGTAGAAGCTATTCCAACCAGTAGTGCTGATCATAACACCTCTATTAAGATGCTTAAAGAAGTTATTTTTCCAAGGTTTGGAGTCCCCAGATACTTAGTGACTGATGGTGGTTCACATTTTATTCATGGTGCCTTTTGTAAAATGCTCGCTAAGTATGATGTTAATCATAGAATTGCATCTCCTTATCACCCACAGTCTAGCGGTCAAGTAGAACTGAGCAATAGAGAGCTTAAATTAATTTTGCAAAAGACTGTTAATAGATCTAGAAAGAATTGGTCCAAGAAACTTGATCATGCATTATGGGCTTATAGAACTGCATATAAAAACCCTATGGGTATTTCTCCGTATAAAATGGTTTATGGTAAAGCATGTCACTTACCTCTCGAACTAGAACATAAGGCATATTGGGCCATTAAAGAGCTCAATTATGATTTCAAACTTGCCGGTGAGAAGAGGCTTTTTGACATTAGCTCACTTAGTGAATGGAGAACCCAGGCTTATGAGAATGCCAAACTGTTTAAAGAAAAAGTTAAAAGATGGCATGATAAAAGGATACAAGAACGTGAGTTTAATGTAGGTGACTATGTATTGTTATACAACTATCGTTTAAGATTTTTTGTAGGAAAACTCATCTCTAAATGGGAAGGTCCTTACATCATCGAGGAGGTGTATCGTTCCGGTGCCATAAAAATCAACAACTTCGAAGGCACAAATCCGAGGGTGGTGATCGGTAAAAGAATCAAACATTATATCTCGGGTAATCCTATAAATGTTGGAACTAATGTTATTGAAACAGTAACCCCGGAAGAATACATAAGGGACACTTTCCAGAACATTTCAGACTCTAAAAAGGAATAGGTATGAGGTGCGGTAAGTAAACCGACTCCAAAACAGTTCTAATAACAATTTTTCTCCGTTTTGGAATATTTAAGAAAATAGGAAAATAAGAAGCAGTCTGGGAAGGACACGAGGCGTCCATGAGGGTGGAGGGCGCGCCCTACCCCCCTGGGCACGCCCCCTGCCTCGTGGGCACCTCGTGTGCTCTCCGGACTCCGTTTTCTTGCACGATACTTCTTTTGGTCCATAAAAATTCATTATATATTCTCCCGAAGGTTTTGACCATCGTACCACGCAAATATCCTCTGTTTTTTTTCGAGCTATCTCTGATGCAGTCATAGAGCAAGATGTCTTCTCAAGAGTCAGACGGGGAGAGTCGGGTGTCTCATCTGACACCAGGGCCAAGAGCAAATAGCAAGCTGACCACTTTGGGCCATCAACTGAGGAAGAGATGGAGGATGACTTGAAAAGGATAGATGCCATGGAGGCTGACTTGAAAAGGATAGATGCCATGGAGGAGGATGAAGAAGTTACTTCTTGTTACTGAGCTAGATTCACGATGGGGGAACTACAGAGCTCAGCTATTCCAAACTCGGCCATCCCTTCCAATGTTAGATTTCTTTCTTATGAAAATATGAAAAAGAGTGTTACTTGTTCTCCCGCGGCTATGCAACATCCTTGGGTGAAAGGAGCTTTAGCCGTCACGGGCAAGCTCAGTAAGGAAATAATGGACCACAAGCAGCAAGTCAATAAGCTTGAGGAAGAGAATCGCATCCTGAGGGGCATCGTCGCCAAGAATATCACATCACCACCCCCGAAGAAGGATACATAAACACATGGGTATGGGCACTCCCCTTGGCAATTGCCAAGCTTGGGGGAGTGCCCCGGTATCGTATTACCATCACACTTTTATCTTTACCATTTTTCATAGTTCGATCCTTTTAGTAATATCTTGATCTAGTAGAATAAAGTTTTAGTATGATCTAGTTTTGAGTTTTGCTTTATGATCCTTCTATGTAATCGAGTCTGTGAGCTATATATAATAAAGATTAGTGTTGAGTCAAGGGCTTGATTATTTTGCTATGATCTTGAGGGAATAAAATAAAGAGAAAGAATAAAAATAAATAAAGAGATCACATGGATCTTATGGAGAGTAATGACTTCACATATAAAGTGTATGATGAATAAAAGTTGTTGAGAGTTGACAAACATAGTTTTGGTCATCGTTGCGATTAATAGGAAGTAATAAAGAAAGAGAGGTTTTCACATATAAATATACTATCTTGGACATATTTTATGATTGTGAGCACTCATTAAAATATGACATGCTAAAGAGTTGATGTTGGACAAGGAAGACAACGTAATGGGTTATGTTCTCTTACATCTGAGATAAATTATATTGTCATGGATCATCCAACATGTTGAGCTTGCCTTTCCCTCTCATGCTAGCCAAATTCCTTGCACCAAGTAGAGATACTATGTGTGCTTCCAAACATCCTTAAACTTAGTTTTGCCATGAGAGTCCACCATATCTACCTATGGATCGAGTAAGATCCTTCAAGTAAGTTATCATTGTTGCAAGCAATAAAAATTGCTCTCTAAATATGTATGATTTATTAGTGCAGAGAAAATAAGCTTTATACGATCTTGTGATGTGGAAGAAATAAAAGTGACGGACTACATAATAAAGGTCCATATCACAAGTGGCAATATAAAGTGACGTTCTTTTGCATTAAGATTTCGTGCATCCAACCATAAAAGCATATGACAACCTCTGCTTCCCTCTGCGAAGGGCCTATCCTTTATTCTTGTCTTATACTTCATACAGAGTCACGGTGATTTTCATCTTTCCTTTTTACATTTTATCCTTTGGCAAGCACAATGTGTTGGAAAGATCCTAATATATATGGCTAATTGGATGTGAGTTTTCATGAACTATTATTGTTCACATTACCCTTGATGTAAAAGGTTGGGAGGCAAAACTATAAGCCCCTATCTTTCTCTGTGTCTGACTAAGACTTCATACCCATAAATATTGCATGAGTGTTAGCAATTGTGAAAGACTAAATGATGGTTGAGTATGTGGACTTGCTGAAAAGCTCTTATATTGACTCTTTCTGATGTTATGATAAATTGCAATTGCTTCAATGACTGAGATTATAGTTTCTTGGTTCTCAATGAAGTTTCTGATTCATACTTGAAATTGTGAATGAATTGTTACTTTAGCATAAGAATTCATAAGAAAATATTTATATATGTTGTTGTCCTAAGAATGATCATTATGCCCTCATGTCCGTATTTTATTTTATCCACACCTCTATCTCTAAACAGGTGGACATATTTTTCAATTTCGGCTTCCGCTTGAGGACAAGCGAGGTCTAAGCTTGGGGGAGTTGATACGTCCATTTTGCATCATGCTTTTATATCGATATTTATTGCATTATGGGCTGTTATTGCACATAATGTCACACTACTTATGCCTATTCTCTCTTATTTTACAAAGTTTACATGAAGAGGGAGAATGCCAGCAGTTGGAATTCTGGGCTGGAAAAGGAGCAAATATTAGAGACCTATTCTGCACAACTCCAAAAGTCCTGAAACTTCACGGGAGCAAGTTTCAGAATATATAAAAAATATTGGGCGAAAGAAGTACCAGAGGGGGGCCACCCACCATCCACGAGGGTGGGGGCGCGCCCTACCCCCCTAGCCCCCCACCTCATGGGCCCCTGGCAGCCCTCTGATGCCCATCTTTGGCTATATGGAGTCTTTCATGGAGGAAAAAATCATAAGCTAGCTCACGGGACGAAACTCCGCCGCCACGATGCGGAACCAATCTAGGGCTCCGGCAGAGCTGTTCTGCCGGGAAAACTTCCCTTCGAGAGGGGGAAATCATCACCATCGTCATCACCAACGATCCTCTCATTGGGAGGGGGTCATTCTCCATCAACATCTTCACCAGCAGCATCTCATCCCAAACACTAGTTCATCTCTTGTATACAATCTTTGTCCCAAAGCCTCAGATTGGTACCTGTGGGTTGCTAGTAGTGTTGATTACTCTTTGTAGTTGATGCTAGTTGGTTTATTCGGTGGAATATCATATGTTCAGATCCTTTATGCATATTAATACCCCTCTAATTATGAACATGAATATGATTTGTGAATACTTATGTTTGTTCCTGGGGACATGGGAGAAGTCTTGCTATAAGTAGTCATGTGAATTTGGTATTCGTTCGATATTTTGATGAGATGTATGTTGTCTTTCCTCTAGTGGTTTCATGTGAACATCGGCTACATGACACTTCACCATTGTTTGGGCCTAGAGGAGGGCATTGGGAAGTAATAAGTACATGATGGGTTGCTAGAGTGACAGAAGCTTAAACCCTAGTTTATGCGTTGCTTCGTAATGGGCTGATTTGTGTCCATATGTTTCATGCTATGGTTAGGTTTACCTTAATACTTCTGTTGTAGTTGCGGATGATTGCAATAGGGGTTAATCATAAGTGGGATGCTTGTCCAAGGAAGGACAGTACCAAAGCACCGGTCCACCCACATATCAAATTAACAAAGTACCGAACGTGAATCATATGAACGTGATGAAAACTAGCTTGACGATAATTCCCATGTGTCCTCAGGAGCGCTTTCCTTTATATAAGAGTTTGCCCAGGCTTGTCCTTTGCTACAAAAAGGATTGGGCCATCTTGCTGCACCTTATTTACTTCTATTACTTGTTACCCGTTACAAACTACCTTATCACAAAACTATCTGTTACCGATAATTTCAGTGCTTGCAGAGAATACCTTACTGAAAACTGCTTATCATTTCCTTCTGCTCCTCGTTGTGTTCGACACTCTTACTTATCGAAAGGACTATGATAGATCCCCTATACTTGTGTGTCATCAGTCGTCTAGTATGATGTAATCTTTTGAAGGAATGTCCACTCCAGATTCAGGATCCCCCATGAATATTCCTAGCTTCTTCTTTAGGTCTTCATTCTTCTCCAGTAGTACAGCAATTTCTTCTTCATATCCATCGCGGGTAGACTTGAGTTCCTCCTCTAGCTCCATGTTCCGGGTCATCACCTTCTTCATATCTATCATGTTAGCGCACATCTGGTTCTCGTAGCGTCGAATGTGCTGGTTCAACTCCTGTATGTAGGCTGCAATGTATTTATCCTTCCTGGTGTGAATCATCACCCATTGCTCATCTCGGCATCCACATATCTGGTAGGTGGTGTCTTTAAGATCCTTGTTGTACACATCTCCTATGCGTCCAATGGCGATGTCGGCGACCATGCTCTTTCCTAAAATCCAGGTTGGTGCGTCAAAAGAGAACTCGATGGGCTTGATAAATGGTGCAAATGTCCTCCCTAGAACACGAGCTTGGATCATCCAGCGCTCCTCTTCTGGTAAAGTGGCAGTGAAGGTTCCGGTGAAGCTGGGGATGCTGATGTTCAGGTACCTAGTGACTTCCTTCAAATGTCGACCGAAAGGTGTGTCGTCATCCAGTTGAGTGAACTTGTTCCTTGGGTCTGACATCTATAGAGTAGAAATGGAGAAGAGTTAGAAATGAGTAGAGAAGAGTATCATGTGGCTTTTCCTAGTGGTCGCGTCCTACAGTCAGTGTGTGCTCTGATACCATCTTGTAGCGAGCCGATCCCAATGGACTGTAGTCTCTGTGCTTAAGTGTCATCCCTGGATGGGTATTGCTGACACACATAGTACTCAAGGAATTATAACAGAGTTCAGTCACACACTTATTACATCAAGTGACTCATAAAGAGTACTTATTACAATAATATGGCTGAAGGCCATCTAAATAACTTGCGGAAGCATCGAAGGTAAATGAGTCCATCCAACTCCACGGCAAAACTGAGTGCATGACAACGACCTATCGCACCTTACTCTTCGTCTGAAAATTTTGCAACATGATATGTTGCAGCCGTGTAGGTCAGCACATGGAATATGCTGGCAAGATAACACTATAGAGCAATGAACAAATAACAGCTATCACTACATGCATATTTGGCTGGTGGAGGCTCTACGGTTATCATTTGCATAAAGCTAATATTTCCCTACAACAAAGGAATATATTTTATTTAACTACAATGTTTATAACATTATTGAGAAGGTTTCTCCAACTCAATCCCAAAATAGTAATTAATAACCCAACAAATTCATTAAGTAAAGTTATGAGATCAATCAATAATTCAAATACCACATACTCAAGATGTCCATAACCGGGGACACGGCTAATCATGATTAGTTTGTACACTCTGCAGAGGTTTGCGCACTTTTCCCCCACAAGACTCGACCACATCCATGATTGGATGATCGAGACATAGTATTTCTAAAGCATTAACTCTTTACTCTGGGTAGACAGTACCATCCTACTTTCCCCTACATTTGCTAGCCTACCACTGAAAGAGGTCACACAACTTACTCAACTATGCAAGAGCCCATAATGGCTTGTGGTTGCACATGGAAGTTTCTGAGCATGAATAATATTATGATCCCTTTGAGTCCGGGTGGCATACCATAGGATGATCACACGGGTACTCCGGGATATCCTAGGACAACACTGATTTGCTCCAGGTTCCCACAACCAATCCACCCATATGTGTATTAAATTAGCCACCTTGAGTTTACCTTAGCTAAATATTAACTCTCACATCTTTCATGAATCTCACATACCAATCCCATCTACGAGCATGGCTAAGCAATATGAGCATAACGTATAATTCCCGAGGTTGATAAAAAAGACAATACGTTCCTACCACATGATCTACTTCCCACGCCCGCATGTTATCAAAACCTACTCATGCAATGTTGGAGGATTTAAACTAATGCATAAAAACTGGATAATAGAGGGTTATGATCAAAGTGTTACTTCCCTTGCTGACGATCGGAAAACCCTAGAGATTCGTAGTAGCAAGCCTCGCACTCCGAAAACTCTATCGTGAACAAACAATAGCATACATAAGCACTCAAGCATAAGATGCAAAGGTAAAACCAAAAGAAAGGGTCTAAACAGAAAGTTCAAGTGAAGAGCTTCGATTTGCAAAAAGAATTAATCGAATCGGAGCTACGAAACACAAACTACGATCAAGAGAAATTCAAATTCAAATATGCTTGAACCAAATTTTAAGTTTTCAAAATCATGTTCAAGTTGTTCATCTGGACAGAGGGGAACATGACGAAGATTTTGGCACTGGTTTCATTGGATTTGGATAAACGAGCAAAAAGTAGTGAGGGTTTGAAGATCAGGGACTAATCTGCGATGAAAATAATTACGGATAGGTCCCTAGCCGAAAAATTAAACTAAAAAGAAAAATATAACGAACGAACGTTCGCTACCGAAACCTAACGAATGAAAATTGTTCGCTACTGAATACTAACGGACAAACGTCCGCTAAATAACTATCCTAATAAGGAATAAACCAAAACTAAAAGAAAACCCCAAAAAACCAGGTCGGCGATTCGGTTTATAATGGTTCGTCGTAGAAAACCGGCGGTGGCGAGGCGGGCTCCAGTGACGGCGTGTCGGCGGCGAGGCGGGGCGACGACGGCTGCAAGGTGATCCGGCGACGCGGGGCGGCGGCGCGGGGAGGCGGTGGTTGCGGCGGCAACGACGACTTGGAGCGACGGCATTTGTGGAGGAGAGGGGGGCCGGGCCAGCTATTTAAAGGGTCGGGGAAGGGGCGGCTTGGAGGAGGGGCAAAGGCGGCGGCGGTGCGGAGTCCGAGCCGGACTTGCGGCGGCCGGACTCGGTCGGGGCGGCGCGCTGCTGGGCCGGCTAGGCTTCGGCCCAGTCGGTCCGAAGATTTTTTTTAATAAATTTCGCCACAAAGAAAAATCCAAAATAAAATAAAATAAAAATCCTAAAATTCCAAAAAATAATTTTCATAGTCCTCTCCTAATATTTAGGACAAACTGAACATTTTTCTGGGCTAAAATGCATTTCCCCCCTAATTTAACCAAATAAAATATCAAATAAAATTCAAATAAAATTTATTTTTATTCAAAATTAAATTTCCATTATTTTCTAGCTGTTTTGAAGAAGTAATATTATCTTCTCTCATTATTGAAATAATTGGAAAAATAATTTCAAATAAAAATCACCTTGATCCAAATTACATATTTTGAAAATTCAAAAATGGAATTTTATGAAAACTTCCAACTCTCTCAAATTGTCCTTGGGTTGCTTAAGCTCTCTTGGATCAAAATGTCCAAATAAATCAAATTCAAAAAATGCTCAAATCATGGATGCATATGATAACCTAATGATTAACATCCAAATGGAAAATTGCGATGTTACACTCACATGGGACAATGCTTTAATAATGAAGATCATCACACTTCCATTTACTTACAACTCAAAAATTACAACTCGATACTTAGAACAAAATAGGACTCTATATGAATGCCTCCGGCGATGTACTGGGTTGTGCAATGAATCAAGAGTGACATGTATAAAAATGATGAACGGTGGCTTTGCCACAAATACAATGTCAACTACATGATCATGCATAGCAATATGACAATTATGGAGCGTGTCATATAAATGGAACAATGGAAAGTTGCATGGTGCTACCTCTTGAGCACTGCATTGGTTTTCCCTTGAAGAGGAAAGGGTGATGCAGTAAAGCAGCGTAAGTATTTTCCTCAGTTTTTGAGAACCAAGGTATCAATCCAGTAGGACACCACGCGCGATTCACCTCGTACCTACACAAACAAATAAGAACCTCGCAACCAACGCGATAAAGGGGTTGTCAATCCCTTCACGGCCACTTGCAAGAGTGAGATCTGATAGAGATAATAATAATAAGATAAATATTTTTGGTATTTTTATGATATAGATTGAAAGTAAAGATTGCAAAATAAAATAAATTGGAAACTTGTATGATAGAGAATAGACCCAGGGGCATAGGTTTCACTAGTGGCTTCTCTCAAGATAGCATAAGTATTACGGTGGGTAAACAAATTACTGTCGAGAAATTGATAGAAAAGAGAATAATTATGAGAATATCTAGGTATGATCATGTATATAGGCATCACGTCCGTGACAAGTAGACCGACTCCTGCCTGCATCTACTACTATTACTCCACACATCGACTGCTATCCAGCATGCATCTAGAGTATTAAGTTCATAACAACAGAGTAACGACTTAAGCAAGATGACATGATGTAGAGGGATACACTCATGAAATATGAAATATACCCCATCTTTTTATCCTAGATGGCAACAATACAATACGTGTCGTTTCCCTTTCTTTCACTGGGATCAAGCACCGCAAGATTGAACCCAAAGCTAAGCACTTCTCCCATTACAAGAAATATCAATCTAGTAGGCCAAACCAAACTGATAATTCGAAGAGACTTGCAAAGATAACCAATCATACATAAAAGAATTCAGAGAAGATTCAAATATTGTCCATAGATAAACATGATCATAAACCCACAATTCATCGGATCTCGACAAACACACCACAAAAGAAGATTACATCGAATAGATCTCCAAGAGAATCAAGGAGAACTTTGTATTGAGATCCAAAGAGAGAGACGAATCCATCTAGCTACTAGCTATGCACCCGAAGGTCTAAGGTAAACTACTCACACATCATCGGAGGGGCCATGGAGTTGATGTGGAGGCCCTCCGTGATCAATGCCCCCTCCGGCGGAGCTCCGGAAAAGGCCCCAAGATGGGATCTCTTGGGTACAGAAGGTTGCGGTGGTGGAAATAGGGTTTCGTGGTGCTCCTAGATGTTTTCGGGGTATATGAATATATATAGGAGGAAGAAGTAGGTCGGTGGAGCAACGAGGTGTGGTGGCTATTTTGAGGAAGGTATATGGTGGGTGTATGATACCGGCGAAAGGTGCGCGGTAATAGAGAGGCTAGCAAATGTGGAAGGGTGAGGGTGTGTATAATCCATGGGCTCAACATTAGTCATAAGGAACTCACATACTTATTGGAATAACCTATTAGTTATCGAAACAAAGTACTACGCGCATGCTCCTAGGGGGATAGATTGGTAGGAAAAGACCATAGCTCGTCCCCGACCGCCACTCATAAGGAAGGCAATCAATAAATAAATCATGCTCTGGCTTCATCACATAATGGTTCACCATATGTGCATGCTACGGGAATCACAAACTTAAACACAAGTATTTCTCAAATTCACAACTACTCAACTAGCATGACTCTAATATCACTACCTCCATATCTCAAAACAATCATCAAGTATCAAACTTCTCATAGTATTCAATGCACTTATATGAAAGATTTTATTATGCCTAAAAGCAAATTGCCATGTTGTTCTAAAGGACTCTCAAAATAATATAAGTGAAGCATGAGAGATCAATTATTTCTATAAAATAAAACCACCACCGTGCTCTAAAAGATATAAGTGAAGCACTAGAGCAAAAACTATATAGCTCAAAAGATATATGTGAAGCACATAGAGTATTCTAATAAATTCCGATTCATGTTTGTCTCTCTCAAAAGGTGTGTACAAAAAGGATGATTGTGGTAAACTAAAAAGCAATGACTCAAATCATACAAGACGCTCCAAGCAAAACACATATCATGTGGTGAATAAAAATATAGCTCCAAGTAAAGTTACCGACGAACGAGGACAAAAGACGGGATGTCTTCCGGGGCATCCCCAAGCTTAGGCTTTTTGGTGTCCTTGGATTTTACCTTGGGGCGCCTTGGACATCCCCAAGCTTAGGCTCTTGCCACTCCTTGTTCCATAATCCATCAAATCTTTACCCAAAACTTGAAAACTTCACAACACAAAACTTAACATAAAATCTCGTGAGTTCTGTTAGCGAAAGAAAACAAAACACCACTTCAAGGTACTGTAATGAACTCATTCTTTATTTATATTGGTGTTAAATCTAATGTATTTAAACTTCTCTATGGTTTATAAACTCCATTACTAGCCATAGATTCATCAAAATAAGAAAACAACACACGAAAAACAGAATCTGTCAAAAACAGAACAGTCTGTAGTAATTTGTAACTAATGCAAACTTCTGGAACCCCAAAAATTCTAAAATAAATTGCTGGACGTGAGGAATTTATATATTAATCATCTTCAAAAAGAATTAAATAAATAGCACCCTCCAATAAAAATGGCAGCAATTCTCGGGAGCGCTAAAGTTTCTGTTTTTTACAGCAAGATCAAAAAGACTTTCCCCAAGTCTTCCCAATGGTTCTACTTGGAACAAACACTAATTAAACATAAAAACACAACCAAAACAGAGGCTAGATAAATTATTTATTACTAAACAGGAGCAAAAAGCAAGGAATAAAATAAAATTGGGTTGCCTCCCAACAAGCACTATCGTTTAACGCCCCTAGCTAGGCATAAAAGCGAAGATAGATCTAGGTATTGCCATCTTTGGTAGGCACTTCTTCAATAAGACACCTATAACTCCTAGGAGTTTCTTTCTTTTCATTAATTATCAAACTCCTAGGCATGAAATCAAGAAGATCATTTGAAGCAAAGGGTTCCTTAAGGATAGTGAGAAAGTTGGGGTGAACACTTATGGATTTGAGGTCCGCATTTCCCTTACTAGAAGTTTCACCCTTATTTTTAGGAACATACATCAATTTGGAAATATTAGAATTAGGAGGAGTGTTTTTCACGGAAGAAAAGGCAGACCCAAGGTTGTTAATAATATCCTCAATTTTATCAATTCTAGTGGAATCTTGATCTATCTTTTCATTAACCATAGGTCCCTTTTCTTTAAAAAATTTAAGAGAAACTCCTACCTTAGATCCGTATTGGGTAATTTTCTTATGGATCTTTCTATCAAAATTTTCAATTAACTCTATGGAGGCAACTTTATTTTCAATAATTTCAAGCCGTTGCATAACATGTTCCAAAGTTAAGATAGTTCAGTTAACCAAAAGAGGTGGTGGGACAAACAAATCTACCATAGCATTATAAGAATCAAAACTATGGCTACCCATGAAATTTCCTCTGGTAATGGTATCAAGAATATATCTATTCCAAGGAGTGATGCCTACATAAAAGTGCGAAGAAGAACATAAGTAGATTGCTTCCTAGTAGATCTATTTTGCACATTGCAAATTCTGTACCAAGCATATTTTAGATTTTCTCCCTCCCTTTGTTTAAAATTAAGAACTTAATTCTCGGGAGACAAAGGAGTAGATAAAGGACTAGCCATAACGACGAAGCAAGCAGAAAAGGAGCGAACGGAAAAGAGGGCGAATAAAACAGCAAGGGTGAAGTGGGGGAGAGGAAAACGAGAGGCAAATGGCAAATAATGTAATGCGAAGGATAAGAGTTGTGATGGGTACTTGGTATGTCTTGACTTGGCGTAGATGTCCCCGGCAACGGCGCCAGAAATCCTTCTTGCTACCTCTTGAGCACTGCTTTGGTTTTCCCTTGAAGAGGAAAGGGTGATGCAGTAAAGCAGCGTAAGTATTTCCCGTAGTTTTTGAGAACCAAGGTATCAATCCAGTAGGAGACCACACGCGAGTCACCTCGTACCTACACAAACAAATAAGAACCTCGCAACATATGCGATAAAGGGGTTTTCAATCCCTTCACGGTCACTTGCAAGACTGAGATCTGATAGAGATAATAATAATAAGATAAATATTTTTCGTATTTTTATGAAATAGATTGAAAGTAAAGATTGCAAAATAAAATAAATTGGAAACTTGTATGATGGAGAATAGACCAGGGGGCCATAGGTTTCAGTAGTGGCTTCTCTCAAGATAGCATAAGTATTATGGTGGGTAAACAAATTACTGTCGAGCAACTGATAGAAAAGCGAATAATTATGAGAATATCTAGGTATGATCATGTATATAGGCATCACATCCGTGACAAGTAGATCGACTCCTGTCTGCATCTACTACTATTACTCTACACATCGACCGCTATCCATCATGCATCTAGAGTATTAAGTTCATAAGAACAGAGTAACGCCTTAAGCAAGATGACATGATGTAGAGGGATAAACTCGTGCAATATGATATAAACCTATCTTGTTATCCTCGATGGCAACAATACAATATGTGCCTTGCTGCCCCTACTGTCACTAGGAAAGGACACTGCAAGATTGAACCCAAAGCTAAGCACTTCTCCCATTGCAAGAAAGATCAATCTAGTAGGCCAAACCAAACTGATAATTATAAGAGACTTGCAAAGATAACCAATCATACATAAAAGAATTCAGAGAAGATTCAAATATTGTTCATAGCTAAACTTGATCATAAACCCACAATTCATCGGATCTCGACAAACACACCTCAAAATAAGATTACATCGAATAGATCTCCAAGAGAATCAAGGAGAACTTTGTATTGAGATCCAAGAGAGAGAAGAAGCCATCTAGCTACTAGCTATGGACCCGAAGATCTGAGGTAAACTACTCACACATCATCGGAGGGGCCATGGAGTTGATGTAGAGGCCCTCCGTGATCAATGCCCCCTCCGGCGGAGCTCCGAAAAAGGCCCCAAGATGGGATCTCTTGGGTAGAGAAGGTTGCGGCGTTGGAAATAGGGTTTCGTGGTGCTCTTGGATGTTTTTGGGGTATATGAATATATATAGGAGAAAGAAGTAGGTCGGTGGAGCAACAAGGGGCCCACGAGGGTGGGGGCGTGCCCCCTGCCTCGTGGCCTCCTCGATTGTTTCTTAACGTCCACTCCAAGTCCCCTGGATCACTTTTGTTCCAAACATAACTCTCCTGAAGGTTTTATTCTGTTTGGATTCCGTTTGATATTCCTTTTCTGTGAAAAACTAAAATAGGCAAAAAACAGCAATTTGGGCTAGGCCTCCTGTTGATAGGTTTGTCCCAAAATTAATATAAATGTGTACAATAAAGCCCATTAACATCCAAAACAGATAATATAATAGCATGGAACAATCAAAAATTATAGATACATTGGAGACGTATCTCGGAATGGCTACGAAAATGCCATAATATGTTGGTATGGTGGCTGTTTTGAGGAAGGTATAAGGTGGGTGTATGGTACCGACGAAAGTTGCGTGGCACAAGAGAGGCTAGCAATGGCGGAAAGGTGAGAGTGTGTATAATCTATGGACTCAACATTAGTCATAAAGAACTCACATACTTATTGCAAAAATCTATTAGTCATCAAAACAAAGTACTACGTGCATGCTCCTAGGGGGATAGATTGGTAGGAAAATACCATCGCTCGTCCCCGACCTCCACTCATAAGGAAGAAAATCAAAAAATATCTCATGCTCCAACTCCGTTACATAACGGTTCACCATACGTGCATGCTACGGGACTCACAAACCTTAACACAAGTATTTCTCAAAATCACAACTACTTACTAGCGTGACTCTAATATCACCATCTTCATATCTCAAAACAATCATCAGGAATCAAACTTCTCATGGTATTCAATGCACTTTATATGAAAGTTTTTATTATATCCCTCTTGGATGCCTATCATATTAGGACTAAATTTATAACCAAAGCAAATTACCATGCTATTTTATAGACTCTCAAAATAATATAAGTGAAGTGCGAGAGTTCATAAATTTCTATAAAATAAAAACACCGCCGTGCTCTAAAAAGATATAAGTGAAGCACTAGAGCAAATTTGCCTAGCTCAAAAGATATAAGTGAAGCACATAGAGTATTCTAATAAATCACGATTCATGCATGTCTCTCTCAAAAATTGTGTACAGCAAGGATGATTGTGGCAAATTAAAAAGCAAAGACTCAAATCATACAAGACGCTCCAAGCAAAACACATAGCATGTGGTGAATAAAAATATAGCCTCAAGTAAAGTTATTGATAGACGAAGACGAAAGAGGGGATGCCTTCCGGGGCATCCCCAAGCTTAGGCTCTTGGTTGTCCTTGAATATTACCTTGGGGTGCCTTGGGAATCCCCAATCTTAGGCTCTTGCCACTACTTATTCCATGGTCCATCAAATCCTTACCCAAAACTTGAAAACATCACAACACAAAACTCAACAGAAAATCTCATAAGCTCCATTAGTATAAGAAAATAAATCACCACTTTTGGTACTGTTGTGAACTCATTATTTATTTATATTGGTGTAATATCTACTGTATTCCAAGTTTTCCATGGTTCATACCCCCCGATACTAGCCATAGACGCATCAAAATAAGCAAACAACACGTGAAAAACAGAATCTGTCAAAAACAGAACAGTTTGTAGCAATCTGGAGATTTTGAGTACTTCTGTAACTCCAAAAATTCTGAAAAATTAGGAAGACCTAAGCAATTTTTTATGAATCTTATTCAAAAATAATCAGTATTTTATCGCTCTTTTGCTAAAAACGAAAATTAGTTTCCTGAGTGCAAAAGTTTCCGTTTTTCAGCAAGATCAAATCAACTATACCCGTAAGATATCCCAAAGGTCTTACTTGGCACAAACACTAATTAAAACATAAAAACCATATCTAACCAGAGGCTAGATGAATTATTTAATGCAAAACAGAACCTTAAAAGTAAAAACAAAAATAGAATTGGGTTGCCTCCCAACAAGCGCTATTATTTAACGCCCTTAGCTAGGCATAAAACACGAATAGATCTAGATATTATCATCTGTCCTGCAATCCATAAGTGGCTCTCATAATAGATTCATAAGGAAATTAATTTTATTTCTAGGTAAGTGTTCCATCCCTTTCCTTACGGGAATTGAAATCTAATGTTTCCTTCTTTCATATCAATAATTGCACCAATCGTTCTAAGGAAAGGTCTACCAAGAATAATAGGACATGTATGATTTCAATCTGTATCAAAAACAATGAAATCTATGGGTACATAATTCCTATTTTCAACAATAAGAACATCATTAATCCTTCCCATAGGTTTCTTAATAGTGGAATCCGCAAGATGCAAATTTAAGGAACAATCATCAAATTCACGGAAACCTAACACATCACATAAAGTTTTTGGAATCGTGGAAACACTAGCACCCAAATTACACAAACCATGGCATTTATGATATTTAATCTTAATCTTAATAGTAGGTTCCACTCATCATAATGTTTTCTAGGGATAGAAACTTCCAATTCAAGCTTTTCTTCAAAGGATTGCATCATAGCATCAATGATATGTTTAGTAAAAGCTTTGTTTTGATTATAAGCATGAGGAGAATTCAACATGGATTGCAACAAGGAAATACAATCTATTAAAGAAAAATTATCATAATTAAATTCCTCGAAATCCAAAAGAGTGGGTTCATTGCTACTTAAAATTTTGACCTCTCCAAACCCACTTTTATTAATTTTTGCATCAAGATCTGAAAACTCTGAATCATTGGGATGCCTTGTAACTAAAGTTGGCTCGTCTCCGGTCCCATATTTATCAAGATTTATATTAGAAAACAAATATTCAAAAGGAGTCACATCAATTACTTTAGGATCTTCATCATTATTTAAAGATTCTGGTTTAGCGGCCATCTTATTTACCAAGGTAGCTTGCTTATTAGAAATTTGGCCTACTAAATTTTCAAGAGGAGCAAACTGAGATCTTAGACCATGAAATTCCTTAAACATATCATCAAGCTCTTTATTCATGTATTCCATAAAACTTTTCTGCTCCTTAAGCTCGTTTCTAAAGAAATTATTATGCTCAAATTGCAAAGACATGAAGCTTCTAACATTATTTTCAATTTTGTCCAACCACCTAAGGTGAGGGTCAATGCTTTTTGGTGGAGCCATTACGAAAAAGCAAGCAATCCAACAAACAAGCACACAAAAAGCAAGCAGAGAAGAAGCATAGGAGAGGGGCGAAGAAAAGGAAAATCTTTTCGAAAATCGTTTTAGAAGTGGGGGAGAGGAAAACGAGAGGCGAATGGCAAATAATGTAATGCGAGGGATGACAGTTTATGATGGGTACCTGGTATGTATCGGCTTGGTGTAGATCTCCCCGGCAATGGCGCCCGAAATTGGCAAGTTGACGGGAGATAAATCTTGACTTGACTTGGCGTAGATCTCCCCGGCAACGGCGCCAGAAATTCTTCCTACTACCTATTGAGCTTGCGTTGGTTTTTCCCTTGAAGAGGAAAGGGTGATGCAGCAAAGTAGAGTAAGTATTTCCCTTAGCTTTTGAGAACCAAGGTATCAATCAAGTAGGAGACAACGCACAAGATACCGAATACCTACACAAACAAACACCAACTTTCACCCAACGCGATAAAGGGGTTGTCAATCCCTTCATGGTTATTTGCAAAGTAAGATCTAATATAGATGGATAAATGGTAAAGTAATAGTTTTGGTATTTTTGGTTTATGGAACGGAATGTAAAAGATTGCAAAGAAAGTAAATAGGAAACTAAAATTGTAGATCGGAAACTTATATGACGGAAAGTAGACCCTGATAACCCACAAGTATAGGGGATCGCAACAGTTTTCGAGGGTAGAGTATTGAACCTAAATTTATAGATTCGACACAAGGGGAGCCAAAGAATATTGAAGGTATTAGAAGTTGAGTTGTCAATTCAACCACACTTGAGATTAATTATCTGCAGCAACATGATCAGTAGCAAAGTAATATGATAGTTTTGATAATAGTGACAGCAGTAACAGTAACGGTAATAGTGATAGCAGTAGTTTTGTAGCAAGTGCAATAGTAACGATAGCAATGGTAACTTAGCAAGAAGAATATAAGATAAATTCGTAGGCATTGGATCGGTGACTTGTTGGATGAAATTTATCATGAGACAGTTATAACCTAGGGCGATATGACACTAGCTCCAGTTCATCAATATAATGTAGGCATGTATTCCGTAAATAGTCATACGTGCTTATGGAAAGAACTTGCAAGCCATCTTTTGTCCTAACCTCCCATCGCAGCGGGGTCCTATTGGAAACAAAGGGATATTAAGGCCTCCTTTTAATAGAGAACCGGAGCAAAGCATTAACACATGGTGAATAGATGAACTCCTCAAACTACGATCAGCACCGGGAGTGGTCCCAACTATTGTCACTCCAGGGTTGCTGGATCATAACACGTAGTAGGTGACTATAACTTGCAAGATCGGATCTAGAACATGGACACAATGGTGATAACATAAACGGTTCAGATCTGAAATCATGGCACCTGGGCCCAAAGTGACAAGAATTAAGCATGGCAAAGTCATAGCAACATCAACCTTAGAACCTAGTCGATACTAGGGATCAAGCCCTAACAAAACTAACTCGATTACATGATGAATCTCATCCAACTCCTCACCGACCAGCGAGCCTACGAAGGAATTACTCACTCCCACTGGGGAGCATCATGGAATTGGCGATGGAGAATAGTTGGTGATGACAAAGAATGAAGATCCCCCTCTCCGGAGCCCCAAACGGACTCCAGATCTGGCCTCCCGATGAAGAACAGGAGGTGACGGTGGCTCCGTCTCGTGGATCGCGATAATTCTTTCTCCCTAATTTTTTTCCTGGAAAAATAGGATTTTATAGCGTTGGTTTCAGGGTCTGCGGGGCCACCAGGTGGGGACAAACCACTTGAGTGCGCCAGGAGGGGGCATGCCCTTGTGGGTTGTGTCCACCCAGGTGCCCCCCTCCGATGGATCTTGGCTCCAGAAATTCTTATGTATTGTATAAAAAATCCTCACAAAGTTTTGTTCCATTCCGAGAACTTTTATTTCTGCACAAAACAACACCATGGTAGTTCTGCTGAAAACAGTGTCAGTCCGGGGTTAGTTTCATTCAAATCATGCAAAATAGAGTCCAAAACAAGAGGAAAATCGTTAGGAAAAGTAGATACATTGGAGACGTATCAACTCCCCCAAGCTTAAACCTTTGCTTGTCCTCAAGCAATTTTGTTGTTAAACTGAAAGTGAAAAAGAAAAACTTTTACGAACTCTTTTGCTCTTGTTTGCATAAATAAGCTTAAACAGCACCCAGGTTTTCAGCCAACGTTATTACTAACCATGCCGACAATAACTCTTAAAGATTATATTAACTCATATCAATGACACAATCAGCTAGCGAGCAATAATAAGATATCTCAAACGGCAACATGTTGTCAAAACTACCATGATATAATATGAAAATAGTGGCATCTCGCTAGCCCTTTCTGAGACTGCAAAACATAAATGCAGAGCACCTCCAAAGTTCAAGCAATGACTAAACATTGTAATTCATGGTAGAAAAGATCCAATCATGATGCACCCAACATTAGCTACACATAATGCATAAGTCATGATAGTAGTGCTCTCAGGTTCTGGCGCTTGTTTTAGAAGGTGATGACACAACATAAAAGTAAATAGATAGTCCCTTTGCAGATGGAAGCAGTGATTTGCAGAGGTGCGAGAGCTCAAGTTTTTAAAACAGAGGTAAATGATATTTTGAGACATGCACCATTTTCATTTACTTCACGACTATCATTTATCAATATCTTCCATGCTAAACACGCTAGTGGCGGTTCCCAAGTGATAAAAGTAAAGGTTTACTCCCCCTCCACCAACAATCACACTCCATGGCTTGTCCGAAACAACGGGGGCCGTTCAAACCAACAACAGTCCCGGGGGAGTTTTGTTTAATTATTTGCATTTTTAGTTCGGGAATGGGAATCCCTATTACCGCCCTTTTCTCGTGCGATGGCGAGTGAATAAACACTCGACCTAATGTAACAACTTGGATTTTGGCCCTTTTCTTTTTCTTTTGATTTATTTGGTTTTTGCTCTGTTTTTCTTTTTGGAGTGGTTCTGTGGCCTTGCCACCTGGGAAATCATCTCCATTTCCCCTCCCAAGTGGCTCATCATTCTCAAAACCTTGCCAAGATCATGTCACTTAACTCCATGACCAAACCCTAATTTCCTTTTCTCAGGAATATTCCTTTTTCTATTAAAGGAATAACCCTATCTGCCCTAGGTTATGAAGCAACCTATATTTCTGCCCATCCAAAAATCCCCAAATAATTCTTATAAATTATTTGGGTCATATCTTCCTAAAATATGGCAAAATATTTCATTGGCCATATTTCTCATCATGCTCAATAAATTCATTTCCTACTCTGTCCTAAATGGAACATTGTGAAGCAAGTGCTATTTATCTTTGCCCATTTGACCCCAAACTATTTGGACACCTTTTCCTGTCCAAATAGTTAACCTGTGCCAAAATTCAACTTTATTTGCCTAGACAAACTTCCTTAGTGATTTTTCAAAGTTTCTGCCAGACAAAAGGCTTTGTGAAGGAAGTATCATCTAGGAGGATCCAAATGAGTTACAATTTTGCACACTACTTCATGTGATCATATCATGACCCTCTTACAAATTTCAGCTCTATCCTTTGATATATGTGAGCACAGAACCAAATCTTTGATTCTGGCAATATTTTCAGATTGTGAAGCAAGTACATTTTATATTGCTTCATTTTGCCTGAAAATTTTCCAGAGCATTCTCATGAACATAAAAACTCTCTCCACCAAATTTGGGACAAATTAATCAAGCAAATATTCCTCTGGAATTTTTGCAAGTTTCTGGACAGAGAGAATAGCTGTGAAGGAAGTACCATTTTGGTGAATCCAATTGGTATTAAATTTTTAAAGCATCTTAATATGTCCAAATCCCTAAGCCTTGCCAAATTTCAGGTCAAGTGGCTTCTCCATGTGAGTGAACCATCTTGATCTAGTTTTTGGACCATTTGGATCAGTTGCAAAGCAAGTGTATTAATCCTTGGTCTAATTCTTCTCAAACTTACCAGGATTATAGTCCTTCATAATCTAATCACCCCAGACAAACTTCCTGGACCCAACTAACTCCCTATAAATCACCAGTGCACGTTCAAGTTTACTGCAGTAAACTGCAGAGGTTGCTTACCATTTAACCAAAGCGTTTTTCACCAAACTACCACCTCAGTTGCAACCTCCCTAGGAAGGACAAACCCCCAAACATCGTTTGGCTAGCTGTGCGGCACTGTGTGCACTAGTGCACGCGGTGACCACGAGCTTTGGCATGCAATGCACGTGCTCTGCTGGCGTTGGCCGCGTCCAGGGCGTCTTCTTGCTCGGGCCCCTCCTCTTCTCGTCGTCTTCGCGCCCATGAGCATGTCTAACAGTTTTACCGCGTCGTCGCCATACTCCTGGAGCCATCTCCCCCTCCGTAAGCCCCTCCGCCAGCGCTCATCGCCGCGCGCCCACGAGAAATCTATGGTCGACCGTCTCTGTTCGTGCCATGGCTTCTTCCTCCTTTGATCCCCGAGCTCTGCTCGTCCCTGTATACCTCTGTAGCTCGTCTGCACCTCCCTCGTCGCCTCCTCGTGCCACCCCGTGCCCGCTGAGCCTCGCCAAAGCTTCGGCCGGACGTGAGCAGCGGCACCCGAGACCGTGCCTTGGCCCAGCCTATATAAGGAAGCCCCGACCCCCTCCGAGCTCGTCACCAGCCTCGCCTCGCTCCACTACACCACCCCAACATCTTCCCCGAGCACCAGAGCCCCTCCTTGCTGCTCTAGGCCACCATGGCCGCTGCGGTGCTCCGGCTAAATTCGCCCGAAGCCGAGCCCTCCTCCACCTATAGCCACCACCATCACCTTCCCCACACTCCGGCTACCCTCCCCCTCATCTCAGTTTCTCGCCGGAGCCCCTCTGGACGCGCCTCCCCGGAGTTGGCCTCCGCCCCGTCTCGGCCTCCTCCCAGCGCCGTCGACTCGCTCCTCTTCCGGCGCCGCAGCTGCTCCAGGTGGAGCAGCGCTCCGCCCCGCGCCCGCTGGTGCCTTCACTCCGGTCGGGGTGGACGGAGTTGGCCGGGCCGGCGCTGGCCTCGCTGCTGCCTTGCCCCTCCTCTCCTCTGTGCGTGCATCGGAGAAGAGAATGAGAAGGCCAGGTAGGAGAGAATTGCCGTGCGGGGCCCGCGCTTCAGCGCCTCAGCCGTTGACCCCACCCCGCTACGTCAGTAAGTGGAAACGTGTTTCCATGAAGTGCGCTTTCGGTTAGTGAAAACGTACTTCCGCTCTTCTTTGGAGCAAAATGCATTTTCCACTTCCAAAAGCGTACTTTCTTTCTTCTTCGGCTCCAAATATGTTTCTCAGTTTTGAAAGCGTATTGTCTGAAATACGTTTTCTGTTTTATCCTCCAGGGGCCTGTTTGTAGAGATATTTTTACAGATTGGTCCCTGAACTTCGTCGGACTATAACTTTTTGCTCGCAACTCCGTTTGAGGTGAATCCAAAGCCCACGTCTTCGTTTCGTCGAGCTCATTCTGCTGATTGCATTTTCAGTATTGTTTCACACTGTGAAAATGACCATTTTTCCCTTGCACTAAATCAGCCCCCTTAGAGAGAGAATGTTTTCCAGCGATTCTTTCCGCGAGCATCTCGCACTTCTTCCCGGTGAATTCTTCCACCCTAGACAAGCCACAACCACCATTTGCATGATAACCATGTAGTAGCTTTGTTTTCAACTTGAATCTTTGATAATTGTATGTTTGTTTTGCTACGGTTGTCGTTAGTTCGGTTATGCTTATGGATCGGTGATTACCGCCATGCTATGCTTCTTGCACATTGTTATCATGAACTACTTGTTAGTATTACTTTCATATTGCCATGCTTGATAGTAGTACATGCTGGGTCGGTCATGTTCTTCGATGCATGACTAGCATCGGTTACCGAGTATTGTTAATATGCATTGTTCCTTTGCTGCTAGTTGGTTAAGTGTTTACTCGGTAATGGTATTAATGTGTTCTTGCATGGTATTTATTGTTGATGCTAGTGGTCACGTTATGCTATGAGTAGGGTTTTACTTGTGATATTCATGCTCGTCATTATGCCATGCTTAGTTGGATAAGTTTCATTGTTGATATGGTCGATAGTTATGTTGTACGCTCATGCTCATGCATTGTAATTGCATCATGTTATTTTATCATGGCTCAGCATATTGCATTCAAGTTTAACCAGATTAAATTTAACTTGAACAACTGTTGGTTGAGTCATGGTGCCACCATATCGAGCTGACCAGTGCAACCACGCTTACCTATTGGGAGGGTCCTAACTGGGTCTATTGTCATGCCTCTCGCCGGTGCCTCCAACGAGGGAAGGTTATGCGCGGGCGCTACCCTGATCAGGTAGGATGGCATAAGCCTTGTGTGCCCGTTGTTGAGTATGGATCCATTGTCCCCGTTTTGGACCATTTATGCTTTGCCATGACGATGGTCATTGGTGCCTTTGGTAGGCACGGGGCCACCCATGACTTAGCCCAAAGGGGAGTTGGTCAGAGTGGCCAGGAGGGTGTCATGGCAGTAGATCAGTTTTGTCGAAATGTTGTTGGCCCACCTGAATGGGAGTGCGAGGCCATGGGTTCCATGGTGTGGGTACAGTGTACTAACCTATGCAGAGTGTATACTAAATCTATCGAGAGCTGTGCCCGTGGATAAGGGCCCAGTTCGTGTCGGTCACACTATGTGTCAACAGTATTAATAATAACTTGATTAATTACAACCCTGGTTCGATGATGAGATATGTTGGTTATGTGATTCGTGCATGATCACCGTTTGGTTACGAGGTAACCTATTGAACCATGAGTGGTTCCCCTCGTGATCATGAGATGATCATCGTGGTATCGAGGATACCGAGTTGATGGATATTTGTGATGTTGTGCGAGAATCACGGGTAAAGGTCAAGCTCCTTGTGGTCATTTAATGATCACTACGTTATTGTTTATACCAAGCTTGATTTGATCCAGAGATGATCGTGTGATGTCCGTGGTTGGTAAGTGATGCATGTGATGGTTATGAGGCAATCCAAGCAGAATAAATGGTGCATGTAGTGTCATCATGTTGCAAGCAAGTATCGTCAGATTTATATGTTCGTGCCATGTTCATATTGTTCTACCTGTATCATGTTCATGTTGTTCATGCCATGTTATCCTGATGATCTCATGATAATTCCTGCTTAACCTGTAATTGCCACGTTGTTGTTTGTCTTGAATGCTTCTGGTTATTGTGAGCTTGCAAGTACATTCAATGTACTGACCTAGCGTGTCATGCCAGTTTGCATGTCATGCCGTGATTTCTTGATTGCTTGTCGTGGTTTCCATTCGTGCGAGCTAGGATAAGCGTTCCAGCCAGGGTCCCTGCGGAATGGAGTTCACCACCGTCGTCGATGTTCCGCTGCTAGAGTTATTCCACTGCATCTTGTTGTTCTGCTGCTTGCATAGAGCAACCGTGGCAAGCGTAGTGTTGTCGTGCTGATGTAATCCCCTTGTATCATTATAGCTTGTAATAATGGAGCTGATTTGTTCTTTGCTAAGAAGTGCCGTATTCCAGAAGACCTCTCCTCGACCTCTGGCTAGAATACGGGGCATTCCAGTTTCTCTGAGCCGAGGTGCCACAGGCTTGGTAACAAAGTAGGTCTGGCTGTAGGATACCCTAGCCAGCGCGAGCGGTAGAAACCGGTAGAAATCAGTAGTTTAACATCCGGCTTGTTTATCGCATTTGGTTGCTACATTTGTTTGTTGCATAACATGCATATAGCCTTAGTATTTGTTGCTAACGGTTTTATCTGGTGAGTGTAGCTGGCATCGGATCCTGATTCACTCCAGCTCAGTCTTTACATTTCTCCAGTTTTCTTTTCTTGCTTGTTCTTTGGTGTTTGGTTTCATTTCTGTCCCAACAGAGTGATGCCAAGTGATCCCGACACTATTTGCAAAAATGGTGCTCAGGTATCGCGGCGAATTCCTTCCTTCAGCCCCATTTTCTTTCGGTGGTAGCCATGCTTCTACCCCGGGTTGTCGGTTTTCTTGTCGTGGTTGCAACCCTTAATGATCTTAGTTATCAAGAAAGGGCAATGTCAGTAGCCTCAGTTTTTCCCCGCTATCCTATTTCTTGGACGAGTATGGATTTTTTCCGTCCACTTGATAATAATGTGGTTGCGACCTTCGTGTCCCACTACATGATTACCGAGTACGTCCTCGCCTTCCAGCTAGTCCGGGTTGCTACCTGGCTAAGCTAGCACTTGGTGTAGCGCTGTTTACACCAATTCTTCCACACATTTATTCGTCCTTGTGCACCTCGTCACAACATGCTAGATCGTAGAACCGGAGATCCCGCGAGATTTGTGTGCTTAAGTAGGCATGTGAATTGGGTGACTAGCAGTAATATGTGACTTTGTTTGAGTGGGTAGTGATTGATTGTTATGTGCTTTTGTTTAGTTGAGTTTTCTTTTGCTTCTTTCTTGTTGGGCCCCAGTGTTACATTATTTTTTCCCTATAAAGAGTTGCTCATCGACCGACACCGGACCCGAAGAATCAGCAAGGAGTTCAAATATTTGGAAACTCAGCTAAACAGAATGGAATTCTCAGCTGACCGCAATGAAATGGAGAATATCTGATTTTGAGGCTGATAATCAATTTTGCATTAGTGTGCACTCCTAACAACAGTACTGATAACTCAAGTCTACATCAGTACAAAATCCACACAGCAGTAATGAGTAAGTCAGCAGCAAGGCAAGTCAGGTACAAGGTCAACGGTAAATTTCTAGTCAAAGGTATGGATCATTTACAAAATTTTGGCTCAGCAATGCATGATGCTTGAAATATGTTATCGTCCGAAATAAAGTCAGAATGTGATATGCTCAAGGCAGACAGTCAAACAAATTTTCTCATGCAAATAATCAGCCCCAGAATATTATGGGCGTGTGTGTAGATTTCAGTTTGAATATAAGTATGAATCTTGGGATGTAAGAAAATCAGTCTTCTTCCACACGTTATCGGAAGAAATTTATGATGAAAGGCTCCTCAAATTTCATCAGCATGATATGTGAACAATTTCCCATCCAAGATACCCGACCTTTCTCAGCAAGATACCTCGATAAAAGCTTTTGACGGAGGAAAATGATTTTTTTTCTCAACAAGCAAACCCGGCGAGAAGCTTCTCAAGTATGGAACTCAGGCTTCTCCAGGAAAATAGTCAGAGCAAGGTTCGTGTGTAAGCTATAGATCCTTCTTCTGCACGATACCCAGACAAAAGATTTGAGCAGAAGATAACAAGTCTTCCTCAGCAAGATACTCTGATGGCTTCTCTCGTAAGCCATTCAGTCTGCGTCAGTATCATACTAATACACCGTCCTCAGAGGTTATATGATAAGTAGTACCGCTCAAGAATCAGACTCGCAACATTTGGTCGGATGCACAAATCTGTCAGGGCATGTGTCTTCTTCAGAAAGCCAGTGTTTGGTTGCATGTGATTCTTATATATGGTGAGCATGTACCCCTAGTCATATTAGTCACTCATACGAGATTGCGGCAAGGATCCAGCAGATATACCTAAGGAAAGTGAGGATCCCACAACCTGACGACTCAGGCAAGGAAAATAAGCAGAGATGCATCCCATGAATTATAATTGACAAGATCTGGGGATGACTTTACCGAATCAACAGTCTTGAAAATGGTCATCAAGGTCATTATTCCCGCAACTGACAAGGAGATGCCTTAAAACCTTGTCACCTTCTTGTATGATTGGCCTCAACAACGAGCTCTGTACCGCTACAAGTCCTGATTCTATGTCATATATGTGCGGACCCAGGTCAGAAAACAGGCACAAGGGATAATGTCAAAAATATTGCACTAATCACATCCCTGGTCATACGAAGGATCAAGGACAGGTGTGGCCAAGGTATTCCAGTAAGGTATCCTCACAAAGAAAATCATGACCGTTAAAGGGTGAGAATGACAGCAAAGGTATGATGATTTTTGCACAACCATCAGGGTCCAGATACCCCAAATCAGTTGGAGCCTGTAATTCCATACGGATCCACAAAGGCATACCCTCAGCGGCCTACTCTGTTTTACAAGGACATCATATCCCGCTGACCCACTTGGAATGGTTAGTGTGGAAAATCCAAATGGGCATACCGACAAAATGATAAAGTCAAATGCCGAACAATCATCTCAGACCCGGTATACTCACCAACAGAATAAAATGCATGGTCAGTCTGTCAGGAAACACATTTGTCCGTCAGCCCCCCCCCCCTGGCAAGCCAGTCTCAAGGTGTAAATATTTTGGGTATGCCATAGCTATAACTCCATACACCATTATATTGCTCATGAAAAAAGGCAGTCGAATCCTTGGTACCTATCTCATGCTCGAGCCAAAGGGGTAAATCAAAATAAATCAGTACCACCTATGAGCAGTCAGATCCCATCAGAATATGGCCATGATTAATTCTCAGCATTCATTAAAACCAGAAGGCCTATATTTATTTGAAGCAACCCCATGATAGAAGTAAAAAGGTTTTCAGGACCAAAAGAAAATTTATGCTTAGATCCATTGGATATCACCACAGGTATGGAGAATCAACGTCAGTAAAAAGGAATTGGTATATGAGCAAAGACCCGTCAGAATATGGGGAATGGTGAAGCAAACCACCCCAAAGCAAGGTAAGTTGATCATCTGAAATTCTTGGGGAAACAATAAATAAAGGAAAAAGGATACC
This sequence comes from Triticum urartu, assembly GCF_003073215.2. Taxonomy (NCBI): domain Eukaryota; kingdom Viridiplantae; phylum Streptophyta; class Magnoliopsida; order Poales; family Poaceae; genus Triticum; species Triticum urartu. The sequence continues at coordinate 420,268,802 of NC_053024.1, forward strand.
CGAGTGGGAAACAGTGTCCTCAAGTAATACTTGTTCCCTGAGCAACCAAATCTTGAGGACGATATTTCTTTAAAGGGGTAAGAGTTGTAACAACCTGGATTTTGGCCCTTTTCTTTTTCTTTTGATTTATTTGGTTTTTGCTCTGTTTTTCTTTTTGGAGTGGTTCTATGGCCTTGCCACCTGGGAAATCATCCTCATTTCCCCTCCCAAGTGGCTCATCATTCTCAAAACCTTGCCAAGATCATGTCACTTAACTCCATGACCAAACCCTAATTTCCTTTTCTCAGAAATATCCCTTTTTCTATTAAAGGAATAACAATATCTGCCCTAGGTTGTGAAGCAACCTATATTTCTGCCCATCCAAAAATCCCCAAATAATTCTTATAAATTGTTTGGGTCATATATTCCTGAAATATGGCAAAATATTTCATTGGCCATATTTCTCATCATGCTCAATAAATTCATTTCCTATTCTGTCCCAAATGGCACATTGTGAAGCAAGTGCTATTTATATTTTCCCATTTGACCCTAAACTATTTGGAAACGTTTTCGTGTCCAAATAATTGACCTGTGCCAAAATTCAACTTTATTTGCCAAGCCAAACTTCCTAAGTGATTTTTCAAAGTTTCTGCCAGACTGAAGGCTTTGTGAAGGAAGTATTAGCTAGGAGTGTCCAAATGAGTTAAAATTTTGCACACTCCTTCATGTGCTCAAATCATGACCCTCTTACAAATATCAGCTCCATCCTTTGATATATGTGAGCAGAGGACTAAATCTTTGATTTTGGCAATATTTTCACATTGTGAAGCAAGTACATTTTATATTGCTTCATTTTGCCTGAAAATTTTCCAGAGCATTCTCATGACCATTAAAACACTCTCCACCAAATTATGGACCAATTCATGAAGCTAATATTCCTCTGGATTTTTTTCAATTTTTTGGACAGAGAAAATAGCTGTGAAGGAAGTACCATTTTGGTGAATCCAATTGGTATGAAATTTTAGCTCAATTGGCTTCTCCATGTGAGTGAACCGTCTTGATCTAGTTTCTGGACCATTTGGATCAGTTGCAAAGCAAGTGTATTAATCCTTGGTCTAATTCTTCTCAAACTTACCAGGATTATAGTCCTTCCTAATCCAATCACCCCAGACAAACTTTTTGGACCCAACCAAGTCCCTGTAAATCACCAGTGCACGTTCAAGTTTACTGCAGTAAACTTCAGAGGATGCTTACCATTTAACCAAAGCGTTTTTCACCGAACTACCACCTCAGTTGCAACCTCCCCAGGAAGGACAAACCCCCAGACATCGTTTGGCCTGCTGTGTGGCATTGTGTGCACTAGTGCACGCGGTGACCATGAGCTTTGGCATGCAATGTGCGTGCTCTGCTGGCGTTGGCCGCGTCCAGGGCGTCTTCTTGCTCGGGCCCCTCCTCCTCTCGTTGTCTTCGCGCCCATGATCATGTCTAACAGTTTTACCATGTCGTCGCCATCCTCCTGGAGCCATCTCCTCCCCCCCCCGGTAAGCCCCTCCGTCAACGCTCGTCGCCGCGCGCCCACGAGAAATCTGTAGTCGACCATCTCTGTTCGCACCATGGCTTCTTCCTCCTCTTGTCCCCGAGCTCTACTCGTCCCTGTGCACCTCTGTAGCTCGTCCGCACCTCCCTCGTCGCCTTCTCGTGCCCCCCCCCGGTGCCTGCTGAGCCTCGCTAGAGCTTCGGCCAGACGCGAGCGGCGGCACCCGAGGTCGTGCCTTTGCGCCGCCTATATAAGGAACCCCTGACGCCCTCCGAGCTCGCCACCAGCCTCGCCTCGCCCCACTACACCACCCCAACCTATTCCACGAGCACTAGAGCCCCTCCTCGCTGCTCTAGGACGCCATGGCCGCCGCGGTGCTCCAGCTAAATTCGCGTGAAGCCGAGCCCTCCTCCACCTATAGCCACAACCATCATCTTCCCCACACTCCGGCGACCCTCCCCTCATCTCAGTTTCTCGCCGGAGCCCCTTTGGACGGGCCTCCCAGGAGTTAGCCGCCACCCAGTCTTGGCCTCCTCCCATCGCCGTGGACTCGCTTCTCTTCCGGTGCCGCAGCTGCTCCAGGCGGGAGCAGCGCTCTGCCTCGCGCCCGCCGGTGCCTTCACTCTAGTCGGGGTGGCCGGAGTTGGCCGGGCCGGCACTGGCCTCGCTGCTGCCTCGCCCCTCCTCTGCTCTGTGTGCGCGTCGGGGAAGAGAAGGAGAAGGCCAGGCCGGAGAGAGTTGACCACGCGGGCCCCGCGCATCAGCGCCTCAGCCATTGACCCCGCCCCGCCACGTCAGTAAGTGGAAACGAGTTTCCGTGCAGTGCGCTTTTGGTTAGTGAAAACGTACTTATGCTCTTCTTTGGAACAGAATGTGTTTATCTACTTCCAAATGCGTACGTTCTTTCTTCTTCGGCTCCAAATACATTTCTCGGTTCTGAAAGTGTATTGTCTGAAATACGTTTTCTGCTTTATCCTCTAGGGGCCTGTTTGTAGAGATATTTTTATAGATTGGTCCCTGAACTTCGTCGGGCTATAACTTTTTGCTCGCAACTCCGTTTGAGGTGAATCCAAAGCCCACGTATTCGTTTCATCGAGCCCGTTCTGTTGATTTCATTTTCACTATGGTTTGACACTGTGAAAATGACCATTTTTCCCTTGCACTAAATCAGCCCCCTCTGGGAGAGAACGCTTTCTGGTGACTCTTTCCGCGAGCTTCTCGCACTTCTTCCCGGTGATTTCTTCCACCCCAGGCAAGCCACAACCACCATTTGCATGATAGCCATGCAGTAGCTTTGGTTTCAACTTGAATCTTTAATAATTGTATATTTGTTTTGCTACTATTGTCGTTAGTTCTGTTATGCTTATGGATTAGTGATTACCGCCATGCTATGCTTTCTTGCACATTGTTATCATGAACTACTTGTTATAAGTACTTTCATATTGTCATGCTTGATAGTAGTACATGTTGGGTTGGTCATGTTCTTCGTGCATGAATAACGTCGGTTACCGAGTACTGTTAATATGCATTGTTCCTTTGTTGCTAGTTGGTTAAGTGTTTACTCGGTAATGTTATTAATGTGTTCTTGCATGGTATTTATTGTTGATGCTAGTGGTCATGTTATGCTATGAGTAGGGTTGTACTTGTGATATTCATGCTCGTCATTATGCCATGCTCAGTTGGATATGGTTCATTGTTGATATGGTTGGTAGTTATGTTGTACGCTCATGCTCATGTTGATATCACGCTCATGCATTGTAATTGCATCATGTTATTCTATCATGGCTTAGCATATTGCATTCAAGTTTAACCGGATTAAATTGAACTTGTACAACTGTTGGCTGAGTCATGGTGCCACCATATCAAGCTGACCAGTGCAACCACGCTTACCTATTGGAAAGTTCCTAACTGGGTCTATTGTCATGCCTCTTGTCGGTGCCTCCGACGAGGGAAGGTTATGCGCGGGCGCTACCCTGATCAGGTAGGACGACATAAGCCTTATGTGCCCGTTGTTGACTATGGATCCATTGTCCCCGTTTGGGACCGTTTATGTTTTGCCACGACGGTGGCCGTTGGTGCCCTTGGTAGGCACGGGGCCACCCATGACATAGACCAAAGGGGAGTTGGTCGGAGTGGCTGGGAGGGTGTCATGGCAGTAGATCGGTTTTGTCGGAACGCCGTTGGTCCACCCGAATGGGAGTGCGAGGCCATGGGTTCCGTGGCGTGGGTACAGTGTACTAACCTCTGCAGAGTGTATACTAAATCTATCGATAGCCATGCCCGTGGATAAGGGCCCAATTCGTGTCGGCCACACTATGAGTCAACAGTATTAATAATAACTTGATTAATAACAATCCTGGTTCAATGATGAGATAAGTTGGTTATGTGATCCGTGCATGATCACCGTTTGGTTACGAGGTAACCCATTGAACCAAGAGTGGTTCCGTTCGTGATCATGAGATGATCATCGTGGTATCGAGGATACCGAGTTGATGGATATTTGTGATGTTGTGCGAGAATCGTGGGTAAAGGTCAAGCTCCTTCTGGTCATTTAATGATTACTACAGTATTGTTTATACCAAGCTTGATTTGATCCTGAGATGATTGTGTGATGTCCGAGGTTGGTAAGTGATGCATGTGATGGTTACGAGGCAATCCGAGCAGAATAAATGGTGCATATAGTGTCATTATGTTGCATGCTAGTATTGTCAAATTTATATGTTGGTGCCATGTTCACATTGTTCTAGTTGTATCATATTCATGTTGTTCATGCCATGTTATCCTGATGATCTCATGATAATTCCTGCTTAACCTGTAATTGCCATGCTGTTGTTTGTCTTGAATGCTTCTGGTTATTGTGAGCTTGCAAGTACATTCAATCTACTGACCTGGCGTGTCATGCCAGTTTGCAGGTCAGGTCGTGATTGCTTGATTGCTTGTCGTGGTTTCCGTTCGTGCGAGCTAGAATAAGCGTTCCAGCCAGAGTCCCTGCAGAGTGGAGTTCACCACCGTCGTCGCTGTTTTGCTGCTAGAGTTATTCTGCTGCATCGTGTTGTTCTGTTGCTTGCATAGAGCAACCGTGGCAGGCGGTAGTGTCGCCGTGCCGATGTAATCCCCTCGTATCATTATAGCTTGTAATAATAGAGCTGATTTGTTCTTGTCTAAGAAGTGTCGTATTCCAGAAGACCTCTCGTCGATCTCTGGGCTGGAATACGAGGCGTTCAGGTTTCTCTGAGCCGGGGTGCCACACCTAAGAATAACCCTCTTAGCATGTGTAAGTGCATCTAGTGCCACCCCTAGTTGGTTTTGGAGTATTGACGACAAACCTAGTTGAGGGACTAATGTGTTTGTGAGAATTGCAGGATAACACAGGTAGAAGTCCCCCATTGATTCGGTTTTCCTACCAGAGATGACCCCTAAAAATGTATGAAGACATTGAAGTCAAAGGTGGTAAGTGAAGACATTCACCTTGAAGACTATGACAAGAGAAGACATCGATGAAGACTATGGAGCGCGAAGACTTAGATCTTTCGTAGTTCTTTTTCTTCTTTGTTGAGTCATAGGAACCACCGTGCTGTTAAGTGGGGTCCAAGAAAACCAGTCAGAATGACTATTGTGATGCTTAACCAAAATCCTATGTCTTCGAGTGAAGACTATGAGAGCGAATCTTGTTCAGAGTTGGACAAGTCAGCTTTGCTTGTAGCCCAAGTAAAGTTGCCGTGTGTGTTTGAAATCTGACCATTGGAACACATGTCAGTTCCTTAGTGACCCAGGGTCATTTCGGACAAATCAGGTCGGGTTGCCTAGTGGCTATAAATAGCCCACCCCCTACAACCATAAACGGTTGGCTGCTTAGAGTCAAAGTATGGCTTTTGTCGTTTGAGAGCAACCCACCTCGAAGCCTTTGACAGAGAATTCCTTGAGAGGATAAAGCCCTAACCACCCAGAGCCAAAGAGTGTTAGGCGTCACTTAAGTCTTCTTGTCTGTGTGATCTGAAGACTTATTACACTTGAGGACTGTGAATCCTCCAGCCGGTTAGGCGTCGCGTTCTGAGCATCCAAGAGTCATTGTGGATCGCCAGTGAACGAAGTCTGTGAAGGTTTGGAAGTTTACCTTGAAAACTTACCAGAGTGATTGGGCAAGGTCTGTGTGACCTTTGCTCAAGGGGAATACGGATAGGACTAAGTGTTCTGAGCTGTGTGCTCAGGACTAAGTGTCCGGGACTGAGTGTCCTCATGTTTAAATACCTTTCCGCCCTAACCAGACGTACAACTGTCACAACAGTTGGAACTGGTCTACCAAACCTTTGTCTTCGTCACGCACACTAGTTCTATCCTTCTCATCTCTTTATTTACGGTTGGCTCTTGTAAAGTCAGTGCCTATTTGCTTTATCTATTTGTCTTCACTGTGTACCTGATCCTTACTGCCTAGCTACTATTAGTCAGTGTGGTTTCACTTCATTGAATGCTTGACTATTGTCTGTCTAGTGTAGTCTATCTTCCGCTGCATGGAAATAGGTTCAATTCTATCATTTGTCTTTGAAAATTCCATGTTTTGAAGACTTTCATAAAAATCGCCTATTCACCCCCCCTCTAGTCGATATAACACACTTTCAATTGGTATCAGAGCGAGGTACTCCCTTATTCTGTGTGATTTTGGTTTAACCGCCTGGAGTTTCAGTTATGTCGACCACAGGTATGAAGACTGTGTCATGCCCCATCTTTGACGGTCACGAGTATCCCAAGTGGAAGGCCATGATGAAGAAGCGCCTCATGGCAACGAACATCAAGCTGTGGACCGTCACTGAGATTGGCCTAACCGATCTGTGCAAAATGGCGGAAGCTAATGACATTCGCAAGTACACTCTTCTCAACCTCACGACGAAGGACGTCATCTGCTCCTGTCTATCTCAAAATCAGTTTAGGAATGTCATGCATCTCGATCATGCAAAGCTCATCTGGGATCGTCTCTCGGAGGTCTATGAGGGTCGTCGAACTCGTCATGATCCTCGGTTCGAGGACTTTAAGGAGTCACTCAAAGCGATGACTTTCGAACCAGAATCATCATCTTCTGCATCATGCCTTATGGCAAATGATACTAAGGTAATTGAATGCTATCTATCTGAATCCAGTGATGATGAATCTGGTGATGAATTTGGACCCAGCTATGCAAAACTTGCTTCCCTTGTCACTAAACAACAGAAAGCTATGGAACATATTCAAAAACTGTTAGACAAAAGCGATGACCTGTTGGACGCTAAAATGACTCGATCTCAGTCCTTAATTGAAGACATAAAAAATCTTCATATTAAGTATGAGGAGCTTGAAAGTCGTCATGAAACGCTCTCAACAACTCATGAAGAAATCGAGAAATTGAGAGCGGCTCATGAAGATCTTCAAAAGGAAAACGAGTCACTTCGCGCCGAACAGATCAGTTCAGCTCAGGAAGGATTTGAACCACAATGTCTTAAATGCATTGAGCGTGATAATGCTACTCCTGTTGCTGAATGTTCTACTGCTGCTACTGTTGCAATATCTTCAATTGTTGATGTGGAAACTAACCCCTCTGCTGAGGACACCACTGCTATTGCTGATGAGAATGCTAGGTTGAAGACACTGCTTGAAACAGGGATGTACAAAAGTCTCAAAGGGCATCAGACACTATGTGATGTCCTCAAAAGGCAGATCCTGAACTAAAACCCTAGGAAAGAGGGTGTTGGGTTCATAAGGAAAATGAATGCTGATGGCTCTTACTGGAAACCTGAGCAGTACCCCAAAACCACATGGGTTGCTGCAAAGGAACTTTCAGCAGATCCATCCACTCTATCTGGCTTCACTTGTGCTAACCCCATTGTTATTGATGAATCCTTTGATGCAAACTACAAACTGTTTAAGAATCAGAATGGTGAAGTGTTTGCCAGGTATATTGGTACTAACTGCAGGAATGGACCGCCTATGAAGAAGATCTGGGTGCCGAAAAGGTGTTTGGATAATCTTCCTGTGAATGTCATCATGACACCATAGGTGAAGAAGACAAACCCCAGACCATAGGCCTCATATGGTCCAAAGGCTTCATACAGACAGAGGACTCACCTGAGTCACACTAACGCAAATGTTTTGCAGGGAAGCCATATTCAAGCCTATGAATACGAGCGCGGTTCATCAAACCGCCATGTTCATAAGACCAAGAACTATTCTGCTTACTCTTATGAATACTATTGTCCACCTGCAAGACTTTTTGCTAGGGCTCCAAAGCCAAAGTTCTTAGATGCTGCACTTAGACTTATTGCTTCAAAGCCACCCCTGAAGATGTGGGTGGCTAAGAAAGCTTAACTCTCTTTTGCAGGAAAAGGTCTCTAGCCGAAAACCAAAATCATCTGACATTATTGTTGGGGACCTTAAACATCTTGTAGGGCGCAAGATCAAATGCCCAAATGGTCTTACTATGTACTTTGTTTCTGAATCGCTTGCAACCTGCCCTATCAGTCCTAATCTTGATCTAAGCTTTAATAATCCACTGGTTCGTCAAATGTTTTTGCTTCACAATCCTCTTCGTGAAGCCTATCCCCCTAACTGCACTATAGGGTACGACACCAGCTGCTTCAGAATGGATTATTGATAGTGGGTGTACAAATCACATGACTGGCAAGCGAAGCCTTCTCATGGACTCAACTTTACGTCCATCAGACAAAAGTCACATCACATTTGCTGACACTGGTAAAAGCAAGGTATTGGGTCTAGGTAGAGTTGCAATCTCAAAGGATCAACACATGGATAAAGTCATGCTTGTTGAATCCCTTGGTTTCAACTTAATGTCTGTCTCAATGCTTTGTGATTTAAACATGATTGTGATGTTTGGAAAATATCGTTGCCTTGTACTAATGGAATCTGACAAGTCTCTAGTGTTTGAAGGGTATTGAAAAGATGATTTGTATGTTGTAGATTTCTCAGCAGGACCACAACTTGCAGTATGTCTTCTAGCAAAAGCTTCTGAATGCTGGCTCTGGCATCAAAGGCTAGGGCATGCTGGCATGAGGAACCTCCACACCCTTGCAAGGAAAAAGCATGTCATAGGAATCGAGGGCGTCAAGTTCAAGAAGGATCACTTATGCGGTGCCTGTGAAGCAGGAAAGATGACGAGGGCGAGCATCCCTCGAAGACAATCATGACAACGACTCAACCCTTCGAACTACTGCACATGGATCTTTTCGGTCCCACTCATTACTCAACTTTTACTACTACTGCTTGTCTCTATGGCTTTGTCATCGTTGATGATTATTCAAGATATACTTGGGTGCATATAATCCTTTACAAGACTGAAGTGCAGGATGTCTTCAGACGCTTCGCCAATCGAGCAATGAACAACTATGGCACCAAGATAAAGCACATCAGAAGTGACAATGGCACTGAATTCAAGAACACTAGCCTTGATACATATCTTGATACTTTGGGCATCACACATGAATTCTCAGCTCCATACACGCCACAGCAGAATGGCGTCGTCGAACGCAAGAACAGAACACTTATTGAGATGGCTCGGACGATGCTTGATGAATACAAGACTCCAAGAAAATTCTGGCCAGAAGCCATTGACACTGCATGCCATATCATCAACCGTGTTTATCTTCACAAGCTTCTGAACAAGACATCCTATGAACTCCTTATTGTCAAGAAGCCAAATGTCAATTACTTCAGAGTATTTGGTGCCAAGTGCTGGATCAAGGATCCACATCACACTTCAAAATTTGCACCAAAAGCACATGTGGGTTTTATGCTTGGATATGGAAAGGATTCGCACTCTTACAGAGTCTTCAATCTCTTTCATTACAAAGTGGTTGAAACAGTGGATGTGCGGTTCGATGAAACTAATGGCTCACAAAGAGAGCAACTGCCAAATGTGCTAGATGAAGTTCCATCCAGTGAATCAATAAAACTTATGGGAACTGGAGAAATCATACCTTCTGAAGCTCAACCTGAAGAAGAACTTATCATCTCCGCACCTGATCAGCCTGAAGACAATGCTCAACCTGAAGACAATCCCTCTAACAATGATAATGATCAGCAAGAGCAAAATCTTCGTCCTATACATCCTCGTGTTGCAAATGAAGTGCAGATTGAGAGAATAATCAATAGCATCAATGCACCAGGTCCACTCACTCGTTCAAGGGCAACACAGCTAGCAAATTTTTGTGGGAACTTCGCATTCGTCTCAATAACAGAACCCAAGAAAGTTGAAGAAGCCTTCAAGCAACCTGAATGGATTCAAGCTATGCAAGAAGAGCTTCAACAGTTTGAGCTGAATAATGTATGGGAACTGGTTAAGCATCCTGATCCTCGGAAGCACAATATAATAGGCACCAAATGGATATATCGCAACAAGCAAGATGAGCATGGTCAAGTTGTCAGAAACAAAGCTCGTCTCATTGCTCAAGGATACACTCAAGTTGAAGGGATTGACTTTGACGAAACATTTGCTCCTGTGGCTAGACTTGAAGCCATACACATACTGCTGGCCTATGCAAATCATCATAACATACTTCTGTATCAAATGGATGTGAAGAGCGCTTTTCTCAATGGCAAGATTGAAGAAGAAGTGTATGTCACACAACCACCTGGCTTTGAAGATCCAAAACATCCTGACATGGTATACAAGCTCAACAAGGCACTGTATGGCCTCAAACAAGCCCCTCGGGCTTGGTATGACACACTCAAAGACTTCCTGAAGAGCAAAGGCTTCAAATCTGGTTCCCTCGACCCCACTCTCTTCACGAAGATATATGATGGTGAACTGTTTGTGTGCCAAATATATGTGGATGACATTATCTTCGGCTGCACCAATCAGAAATACAGTGAAGAGTTTGGATATATGATGCAAGAGCAATACCAGATGTCCATGATGGCTGAGCTGAAGTTCTTCCTTGGTCTTCAAATACGTCAGCAACGCAACGGCATCTTCATATCTCAAGAGAAGTATCTCAAAGATTGCCTGAAGAAGTTTGGTATGCAAGACTGCAAAGGCTTCATGACGCCAATGCCAGCCAAACATCAAGCCAATGCCAGCCAAACATCATCTGGGTCCCGACGACAACGGTAAATAGTTTGATCAAAAGGTATACCGCTCCATGATTGGTTCTTTACTTTATCTATGTGCATCTAGGCCAGATATTATGCTTAGTGTTTGCATGTGTGCTCGATTCCAAGCGGCACCAAAGGAATCACATCACTTAGCTGTGAAGCGAATTCTTCGATATTTGGCTTACACCCCAACTCTAGGACTATGGTATCCAAAGGGCTCAGAGTTTGATCTGGTTGGATTCTCGGATGCTGATTATGCTGGTGACAAGGTGGATCGCAAGTCTACATCAGGCACATGTCATTTTCTGGGACGATCACTTGTATGTTGGTCTTCAAAGAAGCAGAACTGTGTATCTCTCTCCACTGCTGAATCTGAATACATTGTTGCTAGATCTTGCTGCGCTCAGCTTCTGTGGATGAAGCAAACCCTCAAAGACTATGGCATTCATCTGAAGCAAGTGCCACTCTACTACGACAACGAAAGCGCCATCAAGATTGCCAACAACCCAGTTCAACACTCGAAGACAAAGCATATTGAAATTGGTCATCACTTTCTCAGAGATCATGTTGTGAAGGAAGATATTGATATCGTACACGTCAACACTGAAGAGCAATTGGCAGATATCTTCACCAAGCCCTTGGATGAGAAGAGATTTTGCAAGTTATGGTGTGAGCTAAATATCTTGGAATCCTCAAATGTCCTGTTATCAGGCACACATCCTAACACTTATGCATATTGATGACTTAGATGTGCAACACACGAAGTAAAGTATATCTTCAATCAATGAAGACATACATTCTAAGTGTGAATACATTAATGTGGAATTTGACTTTGGAGCGCCACGATAATTGTGCGTCGTGTATGGGTCTAATACTTCCTATACGGTGGGTAACACCACCACAAAATTCGTCTGTTTGAAGTGTTTTACCCATGGTGTTACATTTGTTGTGTCTTCACATTTGATTTGGCTTCAATCTCAACATGTCTTCATGATTATCTTCATTATGTTCGTCATATATATACTAGTGTTCTGTCCTCTATAGCATTGACTTATAGCTATGTCTTCTTGTTGAATTTTTTGAACTAAGTGAATGTGATCGGACCCTAACCTCTCTATGCTTTCTATCTCAAACTCTATCTCTCCAAATCATATGCATTCTATTGAAACTGTCGAATATCTTCTCTGCATCCTTGTCAGCAGAAGATACAGAGACAAACATTAAGTCTGTTTTCAATGCTAATTCCTTGACCTGAAACCCGGAGAAGTGGGAACGACCACCCGACAATCTAGGCGTGCGTGGGAACATGGAACAACCTCCGATATGTTGCATGATGGCCATGTGTTCTTCAGATGTGAATCGCCAGGGGCACCTGTGTAATAACGATGTGCCGTCCCTGTCCCTATAAATACACGCCTTACCACAGTCATTATCCTTTCTTCCACTCTCGCATGAACCCTAGCTCCACCGCTAGCCCTCGACGACGCCGGCGATGAAGCGCTTAGCTACCGTGACCTCTTCGACGCCGTCTTCACGCCGGCCACGGACATCGTCTTCTCCGCCGTTGCCGTAGGTGTCCTCCGTCGCCAAGTTAGGGCACGGACGATCGAACTGCTCGGCCTCCTCTTCCACTCCGTCTAGCAGTTCCTTGTGTGGTAAATAAAACTTCCTTTTTACGACCTCTTTGATCCTATAGATTCGTCACTTTCTACCACAAGCAGTTTCTGTTCACACAAGTTGGATCCACTTCATACTGCATCTCATATTATGCCTAGTATGTTCACTTATGCTTCACAAAGTAGTTAGATTCCTCACTTGTACTGATCTGTGGATTCGTACAAATCTGGAACCAACTCCTTATCTATGAGTGAATGTCTTCGCACGATGAGGTCAATGTCTTCTAAACTGATTTATCTTCAAAATCTTCTGAGAATGCATATGACCTCTTCCCCTTCCCTCGCACCTTAATGCTGTCACAGGTACATGTCCGTGGGAGAATCCCTTGGTTCTCATAGTCTGCATTCATTTGCAGAATTCTTACAGCATCACATAAATTCTCCCGAAGCCAGTTCCTGTTTGTCCAGCAAGTGAAAGCCCTTGAAGCCTTTGAACGTACTGAAGCCATTCAGTTTAAAGTTCATGGCTGCAGAGAAATCAGCAAGAAAGGGTGGCAGAAAGCGTCGAGGTGAAACATCAAGAGATCTGCCCGATGACCTCTCAGAACTGTACAAGACAGATCCAGAAGAGGATTACAATCAGCGCAAGACACGAATCCAATGGATTCGACGATATTGGGCAGAACAGTGGTTCAAGTACAGGTTTGTAACAAAGGAATATGCTGAGAAGAATGCCATCAAGCGACCATGGGGAGACATCCTATACAAAAATCTTCAACCCAGGTCCAGAGATGAAGCCATTGAACAAGGCTTCTATCCCTGCATGGTCCGTGGACCACAGCCTGCGGATGCTGACCCATCATCACTGCTCTGGTGTTGTGACAACAATCTGTTCAAGCGCAACTTCCAGTTTGCCCAGAATTCAGCGAAGCAAAACAAGAAGTCATTGGGACTAGACTCCAACCCTGGTCCCTCTGCTCCCCGTGCAGATGGCACCCGCGATGCCAAACCCAATGTCGTTGGTCCGTTCTACAACCTGGATGGCCTCATCACTCACATCTCTGTTCAAGGTGCCAAAGTGGATCATTATGATGATGATGCTGACACTGATGAAGCCCCAGCTCCTACTCCAAAGCCGCAGATGCCAAAGCTGCCTAAAGCTTCAAAGCCTGCCTCAGCACCAAAAATCTCACGGGCGAAGCCACTGGCTACTGCACCTCCTGAAGACAGTGTGCAGTCTGAAGATCTGTCACGTATCTCCAAGCCCTCGAGAGTCAAGATGCCTCTGCCACACACCAGCCAAGAACTCACTGCTGCTGCCATTCTGCGCAACGATGCCATTGATTTGTCCAGTGATGAAGATCTTGCAGATGACGCTCTTGAGCAACTGATCAAGAGCAAAGAAGAAGCAGAAATCTTCAACAATTTGCCTCTCTTTGACGTGGCAATCATCCACGACTTCATCGATGATTGGTTTGACACGCCCAACCTCAGCTTTGAAGATCTGCAACTTCCCATTGGCCTCAGTGTCGCTTTCCATGGCGCCATTGCTTCAGAGTTAGCTATAGCCTAGCGCATCGTTGAACTGAAGCAGAAGATTGACTTTGAGAAAGGTCAGTTCAAGAAGCATATGGCCAAGCTCAGCATGCAAGAGGTCAAGAACTTCAAAGTCATGCTGCACGAGCTCAAAGAAGCCTTTCTCAAGAAGCGTGAAGAAGCTCAAGGTTCTCGTGAGCGCATGAAGAACCTGGCTGACAAGTGTGTGCAAGCCTACAATGAGGCTGAGAAACGCAAGGCCCTTGGGCGCCCTGGCATTGACCCCAGGATGGCTGCAAAGCAGAAGAAGAAGAAGAAGAAGAAGAAGAAGAAGAAGAAGAAGAAGAAGAAGAAGAAGAAGAAGAAGAAGAAGAAGAAGAAGAAGAAGCCCGCTATGGCCGAACCCAACGCACCAAGGCAGGAAGCACATCCCATTGTATTCCCAACCAGCATGACTGGCTCGAAGCCAAAAGCCAGGTCTACCGCTTTAGAACTGAAGAAGACGAGGACTGCTGAGGCTGAAGCCAGAAAGAGGAAACATCCTGAAGCCTCTGCTGCTGCTCCCTCCAAGAAGAAGTGGAAGACCAAGAAGGAATGGCCTGCTCCCACAGAGCCCTTAATTGTTGAACCTATCTCCATGGTTCGCCCTGCCGCTGAACATCAAGATCGCCAACTGACTGTCAATGAGCCTGCTTTCACAGAGGCTCATGAAGCTAAAGACATACCAGCAGCTGATCCCACCGCTGCTGAATACATTGGTCACCATGACCATGTTGAAGATGATGTAGTTCTTCCTCAGATCGAGCACCAATAGGTATCATCGCCTGTGCTTACGCACAGCGAACTCATCAGCATTGGTCGTCCTCTGACGCCAATTGCTCAGGATGCATCATGGGCTGATCACCCACAACAACAAGTCACACCACCCCGGCAAGAAGAAGAAGATGACTTTGAGGCCCAGCCAACTCCATCTCCAAAGGCGTCGCCAGCGTTACGCAGGCTTCGCAAAGGACCAAGGTCTCAAGTCTCTGAGTCTGAGGCTAAAACTGCTGAAGACATTCCGGCTTCATCAGCCGATGACACTCAAGAAGAAGAACGTGTCCCTACTCCCCCAACTACTGAAGAAGCTGTTCTCGAGGAGAACGTGTCTGTGCCCGACCCTCCAGCTCATCAAGTGGAGGTAGAAAATCTTGAGGCTGCCACCACCAACACCAATGAAGCCACTGATGCTGTCATGGCTGAAGCAAATGTGGAGCCTACACCAACCCAAGAACCATAAGTCAGCGAAGCCAATGATGCTACTGCTTCTGTTCCTGCGCCTGCTGCTGGTCCTCAGTTTGACTATCATATTGAGCATAGGCCTCAGGTACAGAAGCCCATGCCAAGGTTGCCCGGGTTTCTAGGTCCTACTTCAGCACCTGGATCCTTCAATGTCAACGGCTTCAAAGCAGACAACACCTTCTTCAATAGCTCCAAGAACCCCTACTCAAGGGAACAAATATCTTCTGATCGGTTCTGGAGCTATCCACAGCGAAGCTATTACTCATGCATTCTGTACAATCAAGGTCGCATCTTCCCACATATGCGTCTTGACACCGAAGCAATAGCTGGTCTGCCCTGTTTGGAAGAAGCTCTGGATTGCTTCAAAGAGGTTGGATTGCTGCCCTTCATCACCGACCAAGAGCACTGGAACAAAGAGTTGCTACTCCAATTTTATGCCACACTTCACATACGTGGTTACAACAGAGATCCGAAGACTTGGGTCCTTGAGTGGATGACAGGAAATGTTCATCACGAAGCCAAACCCTTTGATATCATTGAGATCACTGGTCTGCCCACTCCTGGAGATCTCTATGAACCTGGCTGTCAGCTTCATAGTGAAGCTATGGAGAGCATCTTTCACAAGCCTGAACCAAACATGAGTCAGATGCTCAGTATGATGAAGCCTTTGCCAAAAGATGTTGCATATCCTAAGGAGTTCTTTGTTGAAGACCTGGAGTATCTGCCAAGGACTATCTATCACATTCTACGGCGAACTCTCTGGCCCATCAAAGGACATTCTCCACATGCAAAACTGGAAGGTGCAATGAAGACTTTGGTCTTCTATATTCTCCATGGCAAATGCTTCAATGCACAAGACTTCTTCATTCGCCAACTTGCTGCATCAGGATCTGATCTTTTGGGCTTGAAGTTCTACGCTCCATGGATAATGCGGCTGATTAAACTCCACTCAGCAATCTCATATCAGCCATCTACTCGCAATCATCGGATCTTTCTTCCTGATGTGGATATGTCCGTTGAAACCATTTATCCAGAGCCTGCCAAGGAACCTCTTAGTCTTCAGAATGTGGGGCATCAAAGTTTCACTCAGAACATTGAAGGAGTTGAAGCAGTCACTCGTGTTTATCCTCTGGCTGGTACTACACGTGCACCTCATTGTGCCCTTACTGAAGCCACTGAAAGCACTATTGCCCACCGACCCAAGAAGCGATCTCGTGTTCTCCATGACCGAGAGCTTCTGGTTGCTCGTCATCAGAAACAGGATAGGCATCATGACTGGATGAAGCACCAAATGCATAGCCTCTTGGTGGATGTCAACCGCATTCGCAATCTTGCCACCAAGAATGCCTTCGTTGCCCATGAAACCTGTCGGCGTACATGGAAAGGGCTGGCACTTATGTGTTCTGAGGATGATCTTCAAGAGGATGGCTTCTCTGAACATTTCAAGTTTGACTCCACACCTCCCTGAAGGACTGTGCTGCGACGAACTCCATCTCTTGAAGACTCTGAGTTCTCTTCCTCTGCGGTAACTGTGAATGCTAGAGTGATCGAGGACGAAGATGATGCCACTTCACCGCCCCCTACTTCTGCACGCCTCGACACTGCCCCAAGTTCTTCATGGGAACGAGTAGCTGCTCTATGTCTTCAAACCTTTTTGGTCCTCACTAACAAAAGGGGGAGAACCATATGAGTTTGATAGTCTTCAAGCGGGTCCATATGGGCGGTTACTTTATGTTTTGCCTAGTGTTTACAACTCTCGCTTTGATACATTTGGTTCTTTGAGTTGTAACACTTAAACTCGATGGTCGTCTGCTACTTATTTGCTATTTTGTGATGCGATGATAAATCCCGCATGTGCGACGATAAATTCCGCACTTAGATCATTTTGCAGACGTCCATTTTTCATTATGCATGTCATTATCTTCACATACCCTTCATGCATGATGAATTTTCATAAGTTGAAGAGGATCTCCACAAGTACAACCTGCCATGTGCATTTGCATTCCAAAAGCAAATTACTTATATGCACATCTTCAGGGGAGCCCTTGCAACTTATGAAGACAATTCCTTATCCTTTACAATTTCACATATTATATTCCCCGTTGAAAACTTCAACTAGTTTGTCATCAATCACCAAAAAGGGGGAGATTGTAAGTGCATCTAGTGCCACCCCTAGTTGGTTTTGGAGTATTGACGACAAACCTAGTTGAGGAACTAATGTGTTTGTGAGAATTACAGGATAACACAGGTAGAAGTCCCCATTGATTCGGTTTTCCTACCAGAGATGACCCCTAAAAATGTATGAAGACATTGAAGTCAAAGGTGGTAAGTGAAGACATTCACCTTGAAGACTATGACAAGAGAAGACATCGCATGAAGACTATGGAGCGCGAAGACTTAGATCTTTCGTAGTTCTTTTTCTTCTTAGTTGAGTCATAGGAACCACCGTACTGTTAAGTGGGGTCCAAGAAAACCAGTCAGAATGACTATAGTGATGCTTAACCAAAATCCTATGTCTTCGAGTGAAGACTATGAGAGCGAATCTTGTTTAGAGTTGGACAAGTCAGCTTTGCTTGTAGCCCAAGTAAAGTTGTCGTGTGTGTTTGAAATCTGACCGTTGGAACACATGTCAGTTCCTTAGTGACCCAGGGTCATTTCGGACAAATCAGGTCGGGTTGCCTAGTGGCTATAAATAGCCCACCCCCTACAACCATAAACGGTTGGCTGCTCAGAGTCAAAGTACGGCTTTTGTCATTTGAGAGCAACCCACCTCGAAGCCTTTGAGAGAGAATTCCTTGAGAGGATAAAGCCCTAAACACCCAGAGCCAAAGAGTGTTAGGCATCACTTAAGTCTTCTTGTCTGTGTGATCTGAAGACTTATTACACTTGAGGACTGTGAATCCTCCAGCCGGTTAGGCGTCGCGTTCTGAGCATCCAAGAGTCATTGTGGATCGCCAGTGAACGAAGTTTGTGAAGGTTTGGAAGCTTACCTTGAAAACTTACCAGAGTGATTGGGCAAGGTCTGTGTGACCTTAGCTCAAGGGGAATACGGAGAGGACTAAGTGTTCTGAGCTGTGTGCTCAGGACTAAGTGTCCGGGACTGAGTGTCCTCAGGTTTAAATACCTATCCGCCCTAACCAGACGTACAACTGTCACAGCTGTTGGAACTGGTCTACCAAACCTTTGTCTTCGTCACGCACACTGGTTCTATCCTTCTCATCTCTTTATTTACGGTTGGCTCTTGTAAAGTCAGTGCCTATTTGCTTTATCTATTTGTCTTCACTGTGTACCTGATCCTTACTACCTAGCTACTATTAGTCAGTGTGGTTTCACTTCATTGAATGCTTGACTATTGTCTGTCTAGTGTAGTCTATCTTCCGCTGCATGGAAATAGGTTCAATTCTATCATTTGTCTTTGAAACTTCCATGTTTTGAAGACTTCCATAAAAATCTCCTATTCACCCCCCCCCCCTCTAGTCGATATAACACACTTTCAGCATGGAAGATACCGACCACCTCCTGTCGTTCCGTGAACGATCCAGGCAAACAAAAATGATATTCATTAGAAGTTTTTAGAGGTGGCACATGCAAATTTACTTAGGACGGCAGGGTAATACCGCATATAGGTAGGTATGGTGGACTCATATGGAATAACTTTGGGTTCAAGGTTTTTGATGTACAAGCAGAATTCCCTCTTAGTACAGGCGAAGGCTAGCAAATAGATTGAGAAACGGACAGCTAGAGAGCAACAACGGTCATGAACATGCATTATGCATAAGTAACATTGGACACTAGCATGAGTCGGATATGAATACCATGAACATAAATATCATAGAGGCTATGCTGGTTTTGATTCAACTACATGCATGAACATGTGCCAAGTCAAGCCACTCGAACATTCAGAGGAGGATACCATATCATCATACTACATCACAATCATTTTAACGCAATGTTGATATCCAAGATAAATCATTATCCACTCCTAGCTACTTATGCATGGCATGAGAAACTATAATCTCTAATTGTCATTGCAAACATGTTTAATCATAATGGACTGAATCATGGATACTAGGTTAAACATATTTACACAAAAAGAACAAGTTGAGTTCACACCCGTTTCTCTCTGCCACGACCAGTTCATCGAATATCGTCATCATTGCCTTTCACTTGCACGACCGAATGATATGAAAATAATAATAGTGCAAGAGTGTCGTGGACTAAGCTAGAATCTACAAACATTTTATTCAATAGGAGAAGACAAGGTAAAATGGGCTCTTTATTAGATCCACAGTTATTCATATGAGAGCCACTCAACATTTTCATCATGGTCTTCTCAGTACGACTCAAATAAATAGAAAAGAAATTCAGAGAAACACACTGAAATATTTTTGGAGTTTTTGATTTTCTTGAACAAGCAAATAAAATGGAAAAGCAAAAATGAAAAAAAAACTATTTACACAGGAAAACTCCCAACAAGCAAAAGAAGAACAAGGAAATCTTTTTGGGTTTTCTTTTCAATGCTACAGCTAAGCATGCACAGAAAGTAAACTAACTACAACTTTTTTTTCTAAGGTTTTTCAAACACACAAGTAGAAAGCAAGAAAATAAAATTAAGCATGGATGATACAATGAAAAAGTGTGGACACCAAGAAATGAAATAAGTGCAACATGAATGTAATGTCTGTGGGAAACCCGTACTCCCTCAAGCTTAGGCTTTTGGCCTAGCTTGGTAATCGATCAGTAGTCTGGATAATAGTCGGTGTGGTAGATCATGGAGGCTCTCTGTGCGGATGCATCGGCTTGCCGTGCTGCTTCCACCGCCGCGTTGTGAGCTCAGGACTCGCTCTCAAGAACAAAATATCTTCCCTTGCTGTGATGGTCAAAAAGAGCAGGAGCAGGCAAATATGTGTGCACAACAGATGTTTGGTTAAACAATAGATTGTAAGTGAAGTTATGAATCTTTCCTTTGAGGATCTTATGACTTTTCAAAGCATCAAAGTCTAAATATTGCGTGGGTAGGATAGGGTCAAAGGGAAATGGTGAAACACCCAGCCCTCGTGCTAAACGCGTGGCATATATTCCACCATAGAAATAGCCACTATTAGCGTTAGGCTGCAGTCTGCATGCAATAATCGCTCCAAGGTTATAACTCCTTTCACCGGTGAGAGCGGTGCATATGAGGCTCAAGTCTGGAGCACAAAGTGTACTACAATCTTGCTTGCCTACTATACATTTCCCGTTAAATAATGCAAAGTACTGAATTGCAGGAAAATGAATGCTCTTTATTCTACCTTGTGTCACTCCCCTCGTCTCACCGTAGCAAAGACTAGTCAAGAATGATTGGTACTCAGCCCTTGGCAGTTCGTCAAGCGAACCCCAAAATGGGAGTTTGCAGTGGTGAGCAAAACTCTCTAGTGAAATGGTAAATGGATTTTCATAAAGCTTAAATGACACCCTAGATTCACGGGGATGGAATTTAAATCCTTTGACAAATGATTCAGTGAGAGTGTGGTGTTGTTCGCACTTATCTGAAATGTAGGGACCGAGACCGGCATTGTGAACATATTGCTCAAATTCCTCCTTAATGCCCACATGCATCATATAATCATCGCAAGGCCATAAGCATGTTTTGCTGGCTACATCTCGAATGGAACTCTCACTTGGTTCGACATAAGACAGGCGAGCAGAGTTGTCACTTGAAGACGCCCCCGAGGATCTCCTCCTCGAAGAACTCCTTCCAAATAGGTTCATCATGTTCACGTACAATTTTCTGAAAATTTTTGGTTGACAAAAATTTATCAACAGAACTTTAGAAGATTGATAGCAACTACTCATAGGGATACATAGAGGCCATAGCAAGCATTTAAACTACTTAGAACTCTAAGAATTCAACATGCAAGCTCATCTACAGTACCACCAAGAGTAGCTAATTATTCAAAATATAAACCACTAAAACAAAAACTAATTGGACAAATGGTGGAGTCACGAACCAAGCAACAATCCCCTGAAATAGTTTCAGAAATGGAGCTTCGAGCAAAGAGATCAAAATTCGTGGGTTTGAGAGCAAGAACAGGGGAGAGAGAGCAATGGAGATTTTTTTTGTGGAGGTAAGTGATGATGTGGTGTGAAGGGATAAGTGAGGGGACACGTGGGGTCCACCACCCACCAGGGCGCGCCTGGGGGTCCTGGCACGCCCAGGTGGGTTGTGCCCACCTGATGCACCTCCCTCTGATGTTATTTGCACCAAAAATTCTAAGTATTCAGGAAAAAATCTTATTAAATTTTCAGGGCATTCTGAGAACTTTTATTTTCGGGTCATTATCTATTGCACGGGAAATTCAGAAAATAGACAAAACATGGCATTTTATTTTATTTAACTAATAAAAACATAAAACAAAAGGTAGGGACAGAAGAACTTTCATAAATCACTAGGTTACCTCAATGGGGATATGAATGTCCCCAACAATAAGCATTTCATATTTCTTTTTGGTAGTAGGTAGAGTTATTTGAAAACTACCAATAGTGATTGTCGGAGATTTTTCAATAACATTACTATCATTCACTTGGAATTGTTTCTTTGGAAAGTGCATTGTATGTTCATTACCATTGATATGAAATGTGACCTTGCTTTTATTGCAATCAATAATAGCCCCTGTAGTATTCAAGTAGGGTCTACCAAGGATAATCGACATGTTGTCGTCCTCGGGCATCTCAAGTATAACAAAGTCAGTCAAAATAGTAACATTAGCAACAACAACGGGCACATCCTCACAAATACCGATAGGTACAGCAGCTGATTTATCAGCCATTTGCAAAGATATTTCAGTAGGTGTGAGTTTATTCAAATCAAATCTTTTATATAAAGAGAAAGGAATAACACTAACACCAGTTCCTAAATCACATAAAGCAGTTTTCACGTAATTCTTTTTGATAGAGCAAGGTATAGTTGGTATTCCCAGATCTCCAAGTTGTTTAGGTACTCCATCTTTAAAAGTACAATTAGCAAGCATGGTGGAGATTTCAGCATCCAGTATTTTTCTCTTATTGGTGATGATGTCTTTCATGTACTTTGCATAAGGAGGCATTTTCAAGATATCAGTCAAGCGAGTACGCAAAAATACTGGCCTCAGCATTTCAGCAAAGTGTTCAAATTCTTCATCATATTTCTTTTTAGTTGACTTGGGTGGAAAGGGCATAGGTTTTTGAACCCATGGTTCTCTTTCTTTACCGTGTTTTCTAGCCACAAGTCAGTTTTATCATACCTCTTATTATTAGGTTGTGGGTTATCAAGATCAACTAATGGTTCTATCTCAACATCATTGTCTGGTTCTTTATTATTTGTTTGAGTATTTTCATGAACCTCATCATTATCTTTTTCATTATCAAAAGGTGAGTGTTCATTACCAGACTGAGTTGCAGCATCAGAGATAGAAGCTTCATTATCAATATCAGGAGGTTTTTCTACTTCAGGTTCACTAGAAGCATGTGAAGTCCTATCATTTTTCTTTTTCCTTTTCTTTTTAGAAGGACTAGGTGTACTGGGGTTGTTCCTTTGTGAATCGTGTTCAATTCTTTTTGCATGTCCCTCAGGATAATGTGGTTCCTGAGTCATTTTACCTCCTCTAGTTGCAACTCTAACAGCAAAGTCGTGTATATTATTATTCATTTCATCAAGCAACTCTCTTTGAGATTTAGCAACTTGTTCTAATTGGGTTTGTACCATAGAAGCATGATTTCCAACACCTATAACATCATTTGAGATTCTAAATAACAAGTCACTCAATAGAGCAATCATATCAGAATTGTATTTCAATTGTTTCATAACATTTGAGTGATCTTGTTTTCTAATATAGTTTTCAAACTCATAAAGGCATTGGCTAGGGTGCATATTGTGAGGATTGTCATTTTCATTGAATTTCGTAAGAGAATTTACCTCTACCACCTTAGGATGTGGTGGTGTTTTGAGCCCATGTGTTTCTTCAATAGGAGGTAAATTTTTAACATCCTCAGCTTTAATACCTTTTTCCTTCATAGATTTCTTTGCCTCTTGCATATCTTCAGGACTCAGACATAATATACCCCTCTTCTTCGGAGTGGGTTTAACCGGTAGTTCAGAAAGAGTCCAATCATCATAATTTTTCAATATGTTATTCAACATTTCTTCATCTTGACCAACAGTTCATTCCCTGAAAACACAACCAGCACAACCATCTAGGAAATCCCTAGAAGCATCGGTTATTCCATTATAGAAGATTCAAGTATTTCATTTTTCAAGAGGATGATCAGGCAAAGCATTAAGTAACTGGAAAAGCCTCCCCCAAGCTTGTGGGAGACTCTCTTCTTTAATTTGCACAAAGTTAAATATTTCCTATAATGCATCTTGTTTCTTATGAGTAGGGAAATATTTTTTAGAGAAGTAATAAATCATATCCTGGGGACTACGCACACAACAAGGAGTAAGAGTATTGTAGCAAGCTTTAGGATCACCCTTTAATGAGAACGGCAATAATTTAAGAATAAAGTAATAACGAGTCTTCTCATCATGAGTAAAGAGGGTGGCTATGTCGTTCAACTTAGTAAGATGTGCCACAACAGTTTTGGTTTCATAACCGGGGAAAGGATCAGAATCAACCAAAGTAATTAACTCTGGGTCGACAGAGAATTCATAATCCTTATCATCAATAAAGATAGGTGAAGTAGCAAACTTGGGATCATATTGCATTCTAGCATTCAGAGATTTTTCTTTATACTTGCATATTAATTTCTCCAGATCATCCCTATCCTTACAAGCAAGAATATCTCTAGTTGTCTCCTCATTAATAACATAACCTTCTGGTACCTTAGGCAATTCATATCTAGGAAGGCTAGTTCTAGAAGGTGTTTCAGGAGTTCCAGTTTCAAGCTCATCATCAGATTCAACAACATCATGTTGTATTACTCTAGCAATTTGTTCATCAAGAAAGTCACCAAGTGGCACATCATTATCATCAAGCAAGGTACTAGCATCATCATAAGTATCATTCATAGTAGAAGTAGCATCATCAATAACTTGCGACATATCAGGATTAATAGCATGTGGTGGTGTTGCAAGTTTACTTATAATAGAAGGTGAATCTAAAGCAGAACTGGATGGTAGTTCCTTACCTCCCCTTGTCTTAGAGGGATAAATCTTAGTCTTGGCATCCTTCAAATTCTTCATAGTGATAAATTGATAATAATCCCAAGTGACTCAACAAATATAGGTATGGTCCCCGACAACGGCGCCAGAAAAAGGTCTTGATAACCCACAAGTATAGGGGATCGCAACAGTTTTCGAGGGTAGAGTAATCAACCCAAATTTATAGATTCAACACAAGGTGATCCAAAGAATATTTTAAGGTATTAGGAGCTGAGTTGTCAATTCAACCACACATGTAGATTAATTATCTGCAGCAACATGAAGTAATATGATAGTTTTGATAATATAGTGATAGCAGTAACGGTGACGGTAACAGTGATAGCAGTAATTTTGTAGCAAGTGCAATAGTAACGATAGCAATGGTAACTTAGCAAGAACAATATAAGATAAATTTGTAGGCATTGGATCGGTGACTTGTTGGATGATATTCATCATGAGATAGTTATAACCTAGGGCGATACGGCACTAGCTCCAGTTCATTAATATAATGTAGGCATGTATTCCCTAAATAGTCATACGTGCTAATGGAAAGAACTTGCATGACATCTTTTGTCCTACCCTCCTATGGCAGCGGGGTCCTATTGGAAACTAAGGGATATTAAGGCCTCCTCTTAATAGAGAACCGGAACAAAGCATTAACACACGATGAATACATGAACTCCTCAAACTACGGTCATCACCGGGAGTGGTCCCGACTATTGTCACTCCAGGGTTGCCGGATCATAACACGTAGTAGGTGACTATAACTTGCAAGATCGGATCTAGAACATGGATATAATGGTGATGACATAAACGGTTCAGATCTGAAATCATGGCACCCAGGCCCAAAGTGACAAGCATTAAGCATGGCAAAGTCATAGCAACATCAATCTTAGAACATAGTGGATACTAGGGATCAAGCCCTAACAAAACTAACTTGATTACATGGTGAGTCTCATACAACTCCTCACCGACCAGCGAGCCTACGAAGGAATTACTCACTCCCGGTGGGAGCATCATGGAATTGGCGATGGAGAAGGGTTGGTGATGACGAAGAACGAAGATCCCCCTCTCCAAAGCCCCAAACGGACTCCAGATTCGGCCTCCCATGAAGAACATGTGGTGACAACGGCTCCGTCTCGTGGATCGCGATAATTCTTTCTTCCTAGTTTTTTCCGGGAAAATAGGATTTTATTGTGTCGGTTTCAGGGTCTGCGGGGCCACCAGGTGGGGACAACCCACCTGGACGCGCCCTGGCGGGTTGTGCCCACCCAGGTGCCCCCCTCTGATGGATCTTTGCTCCAGAAATTCTTATTTATTGTATAAAAAATCCTCGCAAAGTTTCGTTCCATTCCAAAAACTTTTATTTCTGCAAAAAAACAACACCATGGTAGTTCTGCTGAAAACAGCATCAGTCCGGCGTTAGTTTCATTCAAATCATGCAAATTAGAGTCCAAAACAAGAGGAAAAGTGTTAGGAAAAGTAGATACGTTGGAGACATATCAGACCCGGGGGCCATAGATTTCACTAGAGGCTTCTCTCAAGATAGAAAATATTACGGTGGGTGACAAATTACTGACGAGCAATTGATAGAAAAGTGCAAAGTTATGACGATATCTAAGGCAATGATCATGAATATAGGATCACGTCCATATCAAGTAGACCGACTCGTGCCTCCATCTACTACTATTGCTCCACAGATCGACCGACTCCTGCCTGCATCTAGAGTATTAAGTTCATGAAGAACAGAGTAACACATTAAGTAAAACGACAAGATGTAGCGGGACAAACTCAAGCAATATGATGAAAACCCCATCTTGTTATCCTTGATGGCAACAATACAATATGTGTCGGTTCCCCTTCTATCACTAGGATTGAGCACCGCAAGATTGAACCCAAAGCTAAGCACTTCTCCCATTGCAAGAAAAACCAATCTAGTTGGCCAAACCAAATCGGTAGTTCGAAGAGACTTGCAAAGATATCAATTCATGCATATAAGAATTCAGAGGAGATTCAAATAATATTCATAGATAAGCCGATCATAAATCCACAATTCATCGGATCTTGGCAGACACACCGCAAAAGAGCATTACATCGAATAGATCTCCAAGAACATCGAGGAGAACTTTGTATTGAGAATCAAAGAGAGAGAAGAAGCCATCTAGCTACTAGCTATGGACCCATAGGTCTGTGGTAAACTACTCATGCTTCATCGGAGAGGCAATGGTGTTGATGTAGTAGAAGCCCTCCGTGATCGAATCCCCCTCCGACAGGATGCCAGAAAAGGCCCCTAGATGGGATCTCATGGGTACAGAAGGTTGCGGCGGTAGAAAAGTGGTTTCGTGGCTCCCCTGGAAGGTTTTGGGATATTTGAGAATATATAGGCAGAAGAAATAGGACGATGGAGTCACGAGGGGCCCACAAGGGTGGGGGTGCACCTCCCGACCCTGTGGCCGCCTCGTGGCTTTCCTGACATGCACTCCAAGCCCTCTGGATGTCTTCTGGTCCAAGAAAAAGCATCGCGAAAGTTTCATTCCATTTGGTCTTCCTTTTCTGCGAAACTCTAAAACAAGGGGAAAACAGGAAATGGCACCAGGCTCTAGGTTAATAGGTTAGTCCCAAAAATCATGTAAAATAGCATATTAATGCATATAAAACATCCAAAACAGATAATATAATAGCATGGAACAATCAAAAATTATAGATATGTTGGAGACATATCAGGGGCAAGGTGGTGTTTGAGGAAATACCGCGGCAACTGAAAATTTTACTAGGCGGGAGTAACAAGGCGGGGCTACTTAAAATTTAGATCAAGGGAGAGCATATATTTTTGATATTGTGAGGGATGCAGAGGCGGGAGTAAAATGCCGGGGCAACTGAAAATTTGAATCAAGGGCGAGCGGATATTTTTGACATTGCGAGGGATGCATAGGCGGGAGTAACAAGGAGGAGCTACTGAAAATTTGAATCAAGGGCGAGTAGATATTTTTGAGATTGCGAGGAATGCACAGGTGGGAGTAAAATGCCGGGGCTACTGAAAATTTGAATCAAGGGATTTAAGTAGAGTGGGAGTAATAGACATCGCACACGGTCCGCACATACTAATCGTGTGCTATCAAACATTAAAACATTCCTGGCGGTAAATATTTTCGAGATTACGAGGCAGCAAATATTTTCGAGACCAGGAGGCAAGCCTCGTGGAGCCCAATCTACTGTGATGACGTGAGTGACTGCAGGGCACGGGCGTGGCACATGGGTAGTTTGACCGAACCGTGTCTGTTGCGTACCCAATCGTAGACGGTTTCTACATCCAACTTGTGTTCTATTTATAAATTTGGCAAAAAGAATAATCCGGGAGAGGGTCAGAACACGAACACACATGCATGTGGACCAAATATATGTATGAAAAGGGTGGTTTGATGTTCGAATACCCAATGCACAACTTTGATGTGGCACCTGTCACACAAAAGCATAGTATTGCTAGTTAGCCACCCCCTACGAACCCCACTTCGTGTCGGCGGTAAGGGAATCCTAGCTACGAATGCATGCCCCAAATAGCTAGGTCTGAAATCTCACCCTACAGTAACACAAAACCTATAGGAGTCCATCATATATATATGGTCAAACTTCCCGTTTCGCTTCCCGACAAAGGTGGACCGTGTGCGCCGACCCACAAATGTGTGCTTGCGGCGCGAGATGGGCGAGACCACATACGAACCATATGTGGGTGGCCCTACTATATGTATGAAAAGGGTGTGGTATGGTATTTAACTACCATTCACAACTTTGATGTGGCACGTGTGCCTCGCAACTTAACCGTACTTCCCTGACCCCACGGAGGTTGCAGGTAGTGCGAAGTACGCCCCCCCCCCCACACACACACGTCGGTGGGAGGGCATCTCACCAAGACGTACTGTAACACGGACCAAGCAGAATCCAACTTGGTCGTACAACCTCTCCCGCCCGTTGTTGGTCAAAGTGATTGACATCCACATGGCCCCGCAAAATGGGCTAGCTTGTCATCGATAACCTCGTGAGGGAGTACTGTATGAAGACGAACCCACTCTATGCATGTGGCCCAATTATGTATATGGAAGTGGTGTGTGTGGTGTTTGAATACCCAATGCACAAATTTGATGTGGCACCATGCTTTGGAACCATAAAATCCCCACACTGAGCAAGGGTTCACGACGCATAGCATGTGCTCAAACTTAATTAGGCTTGGAATGGTCGACCTACTATACGGTAACTTGAAGCAAAGAAGAAGAATCCACCCTGGTAACCTTTCTCGTCGTTGGTCGAAATGATGGACGTCCACGCGGGCCCATGAATATATATAGGCTTGCCGCCCATAACCAATTGAGTGAGAGTGTGTCCAAAGACAACCATTGCATGCATGTGTCCCGAACATATTTTTGGAGGTGTGTGATGCATGCATATGTGTTGAATATCCCCGAACTAATGCACAACACTGATGTGGTGCATGCTTTGAAATCATAGAGGTCCCCACACATAGCAATATGTCATTCATGACGTGTCGTGTGCTCGCCCCCCCCTCCACCTTCGATCCAGCGGGATGGATTCATGTGTACACATGCGCTATTATATAGAGTAGCACTATTCTAATCCCAGGATTAGAGTTACTATTTGGATCACAGCCAGCCCTATAAGGGCCTGACTGCTCGCTCCTGAACTTCCCGAACTCAGATGAAAAAAAAGCCACGCCCCACGCCCACCACTTCCCCTTCCCAATCCCAACCTCCCCGATCCAGCGCCTCCTCCCCGGGGCAACCGCCGCCGCCCCTGGCTCCGCCGTCGCCGCCAAACCCCGCACCCCGGCTCCACCGGCCAACCCCGCCCGCCGCCGCCACCCAACCCCGCGCCCTGCCTCCGCCGGCCAACCCCGTGCACCTCCACCTCCTACCGGATCCCACTGGCGGAGCTAGCCGCGGCAGCCCCGACGCTCCTCCGCTCGCCGCCGCCCTGGAGACGAACATGGCACCGCCACCCCGAGGAACCTCCGAAAGCTGCGCAGCGGCGGAGCTCCCCTACCCAGTGCTCACTGCCTTTTCCTATGTGCATGCCATCCTTCCTCGCAGGAGCCAATGCAGGCCGCGGCCTCACCACACCGCCCGGGATCCCGCCGTCCTGGCCGACCACATTGACCTTCTCACAAGGGCAGCCTTGACCTTCTCACAAGGGCAGCCTTGACCTTCCCGAGGAAGGTTCATCCATGGAGCAGCCGCTCCCACCCCTCCACACCCGGGTCGATCCTGGCTCGCCGCACACCTTTGCCCGTCTTCACCAGTACGCATGTGCATCACGTCCGGGCTGGTAGCGGAGATCGTGGACTAGGGCGCGAATTGGAGCAGGGCGAGCACGATGCTGTACATGGGGATCGGGGTGGTTGACGGGGGTGGCAGTTCTAGTTCTTCTACTCCCCTTCTACTATAGCAAGAAGCACACCTGTGCGCTGCACATCCATCGAGGCGACTCACTGTCCAGCGACAGGTCGCCAAGGTGTGTATTGCGCTGCTCATTCAATAAATCGTGATGTGAAGTGCAGCTGGGTACGTCATGCCTCTTCCTTGCCTGCTCACTGTCCCCCATGCTGGAGCCAGCGGCTCCTTGTTCTATCTCTCAACTAGAGCAGAATCTGTACACATGTATCCTGAATCATATAGTGGTTGATTGATTTTTCGTGGCATGTTGGTGATGTTCAGAGTTTTGCAAAGAATAGCTGGGAAAAAATCCTCCAAATTTTCTGTTTTTCACTTGCTCTGGTTTGTTGCTCTGTACATGTTCTGTGATATCCCTACAAGTACTAGCTATTTCTTCAGGACTATGGTGTATGAGTACTCAAGTAATTTATATTTTGGGATGGTTGGAGGTTAGGTGCATTACATGCGCATCCACATATTCGTCCTTGTTCGTTCTTTCACTAACTACTGGCATATCATTATGCCGCGCGCAGGCGACATTAGTAAGAACTATGGTCAAGACAAGCTTCAGTGTCCCAAAAGTAAACTTTCTTAAACCATTTTTGATGAAGTATAGGGAACTTCATGTACGTGTTACTCCCGAAACGATATGAAACTTTGTGCGTACAATTTTTTAATATACCGTATTGATTGAGAACTAAAAAGGCATGCTTTTTTAATAATCTAGAAGTTCAACGACTTCCACCTAGAAAGTTCAAAAGACATTGTTTTTGAGGGAGAACGCATCCTGCCTAGAAGATGCATATGGAACAAAATGTAAATTCACAATGAAGTTCATATATAAAAAAGTTGAAGTTCGCATACAGAAAAAAGGTGCATTTCTGAAAAAAAAGGTACATGTTTCCTAATTCCAGATGCTTATATGATCGTCCTGTGACACTGAAATCTTTTTCATTTTAGGTGAGCCAAATTTTTGTGTGGATGTGATGTGCATGTGCTTGTCCGTAGTACACTGAATAGAACGAAAAAAGCTATTATGGGTGCCCTCTAAATGTTTGTCCTATTGCTTATGAGAATTGACCCAGATTTTCCTATTGTTTTTGCACATGTTGGATTCAAGGGAAAACGTGTATAAAAAGGTGTGATTTCAAAAGTTCAGGTGTAAAGAACATCGAAGTTCGAACCAAAAAATGTAAAAAAAAAGTCATGGGTTTCAAAGTATAAAAACTATGGAGTTTCATAAAAAAAATTGCACGCGAAGTTCATATTTCAGAAATTCCGAAGTTCATATGTACCACGTACAGAAGAAAAATCGTCAAATAAAAAAAGGGACCGCCTAGGCCACTTCACCGAAAAGCAAAAAATGCATAAAAAATGTCGCGACAAAATTATGTAAGAAGTTGAAATTTAAAAACCATAGCAGGTCAGCGTTATAAAATGAAGTTGTTAATATCTAAAAGACAAATTTGGAAGTTCAAAAAATTTGAGCAAGAAGTTAAAAATAAGTAGTTTAAAAATCTTTATAACAGATTTTCCGCCGTTTGTAAAAAAAATCAGAGAAGTTTAAATTAAAAAGAGGAGCATTTCAAAAGATTGTATAAAAACTAATTTTCCCCATTCTATAAAAACTAGAAGTTCGAATTAAAATAACGGCGCCGTATCATTGCTAATATAAAAAAGCATTTTCCTCGTTACTAACCAATAAAACTAAGAAGTTCAAATTTAAAAAATGGTGAAGTTTGATGTGTGTAAAAAATTCAAATTTGCACATTATTAAAAAATAAAACCAAGAAGTTCAAAATTTTAAAACAAAGAAGTTAAAAAAAACTCGACTTTCCTCGTTACTTAAGAATAAAACTAAGAAGTTCAAATTAAAATAACAGAGAATTTCGAAGTATATAAAATACTCATTTTTCTCATTAGTAAAGAATAAAACCAAGAAGTTCAAATTAAAAATAGGAAACACAAAAAAAGTTTTAAAAAGATTTTCCCCTTTTTTTTAGAAAAACTACAAGTTCAAACTTCGCAAGTATGAAAAAGCTATCAACACGGGAAATTTGCATGTTTTCAACAGCTTTCCATCGGTATATCATTTGCTCAATTCTGGTAAGTGGTTGGGGAGTTTGGGGCAAAAAATAACAGTGAAAAAAACATACTGAAGTTCAAACAGAACTGCTCCAGAAGTTCAACCTCTTCATGCAGTGCATATTCGGAGACTTTGTTTTTGCGATGAAGGCAGAACGCATGATCTCAGAAGATCAGATTGATAACTTCCAGAAGTTCACATACTACACGGTGTGCATTTTGTATTAAAAAAAGAATGAAAAAGCAAAGGCTAAAAGTTTTGTTGCTAGAAGTTCAAGTGCTCGGCCCGAGAAAGTTCAAAAATTCTTATGAGAGAGGTTGAACAAAAATACGTGACAGAAATTCAAGGTGAAAACAACGAGAAGTTCAACTACTGCAAGGAATGCATTTCAGGAGAGAATAAAAAGTATAGGAAAAGAAAATCCTAAAAGGTTTGTTGAAAGAAGTTCAAGTGCTCTGTCCGGGAGGTTCAAAAATCCTTGCGAGAGAGGTTCACCTTGTATTTCCATGCTTGAATTTTCGTATAAAAATCGAATACAATTATTTAATCAAAATATAAAAACGTGAAGTTCAAATTGAAATAACACAGAAGTTCAGAGTTTATTAAAACCTAGGATTTACCCGTTCAAAAAATAAAAAACACAACGCCATTTTTTGCACTTTTAAAAACGGCTCATAAACGGAAAAAAATGGTTGCTAGAAGTTCAAGTGCTCGGCGAGGAAAAGTTCAAAAAATTCTTGTGAGAGAGGTTCACCATGTATTTAGATGTCCAAAATACATAAAAAATGTAGTTTTTTGCGTTTTAAAATAATTCTTTCAAACTAGAGAGAAGTTCAAAAGTGATAACAACCGGAAGTTCACGTACTACACGGTCTGTATTTCATATAAGAAAAATACAATAAAGTGAAACAGAGTGAAGTTGAAACAGACATGTCCTAGAAGTTCAACTACTTCACGCAGTGCAAAAAACAGCACGTCAAAAAATAGCACGTCAAAAACAGAGTGAAGTTCAAACATACATGCCCCAGAAGTTCAACTACTTCACGTAGTGCATTTCCGTTCGCGATGAACGCAGAAATCATGATCTCGCCATTTTCTAGTTTACCTCAAAACTACACGAATATCATTTGTGTAAGTTTCAAGTCCTCGGTCAGAGAAAGTTAAAAAAATTTATTGTGAGAAGGGTTTGTACAAAAGGAGTAGCATTTGTGTAACACTAACGAATGGATGAGAAAATTACAAACGAAAAAATGTCACAGAAGTTCAACGTGAAAACAGCATGAAGTTCAACTACTACGCTAAATGAATTTGAGATGAAAACTTTTAAAATCATCATGAGTATGAAAAAATGATCAACACGGGAAAGTTATGTGCTTATAGCAGCTTTCCACTGGTACATCACTTGCTCAATTCCGGTGAGTGGATGGAGAGTTACGAGCAGTGGATGGAGACCTACGAGCAAAAAAATCACGTGAAAAACAGAGTGAAGTTCAAGTACACGCGCCAAGAAGTTCAGGTTCTTCACGCGGTGCATTTTCGAAGAATCTGTTTCGCGATAAAGGCAGAACGCATGATCTCTCTGTTTTTGAAATTACTTAAAAACGGCCAGGAATCAGAGAAAACCATCAACATGAAAAAGTTTCACATTTTCCGTAGCTTTTCAGCGGTATATTATTTGCCCCATTCCGATAAAGTTTGTAGAAA
The DNA here is from genome assembly GCF_003073215.2 of Triticum urartu. NCBI lineage: Eukaryota > Viridiplantae > Streptophyta > Magnoliopsida > Poales > Poaceae > Triticum > Triticum urartu. The sequence goes on from NC_053024.1 coordinate 420,302,214, forward strand.
TTATGGCAAAAATACGTTTTTACCCATTTTCAAAACTGACATAAAACCGCAATGAATTAGGAGAAACAATATATACAAAAAAGTTTCGCATTTCTTCAAGCTTTCCAATGCCATATCATTTGCTACATTTGGACATACAGTTAAAAAATTAATTCGAAAATACGAACTCGGTGGAACTTGTACCGTTTTCTAAATTACTTTTAAACCGTTCAAAATTAGAAAAAAACTTTTAACATGAAAAGGTAGCGCATTTTCATAAGCTTTCCAACGCCATATTATTTGCCTCAATTGGATTAGCCGTTTAGAAATGGCATCGAAAATACAAACTCGGGTGTTTTGTTTGCGAAATTCTATGATTTTCTGAATTAATCTTTAACCGTAGGGAAATAGAGAAAACTTTCAACATGCGGAAGGAGCGGTTTTGCAGCAACTTTCCAACACCATATTATTTTCCTCATTCCGATAAACGGTTTAAAAATGCGATCGAAAATACGATTCACGTTTTTTGTATGAAGAAAAAACGGTTTTCAAAACTGCTCTTAAACCGCTTACATTTTGCAAAAAATTTAACTTGGGTCATGATACTGATGTCCATAGCTTTCCAACGGTATATAGCAAGCCCCATTTGGACACCTTTTAGCTAAAGTTCAACCTAGCACACGGGGAAGGTCAGGCGCGTTACTAGGGAAGTTCATGTTGTGATCAGAATATTATTCTGATCCCGTGATCAGAATAGTGTTTATGTGTGTGTGTGTATATATGTAATCTCACATCATGATCTATATCATGAGACAAACAAAAAATTAATACCCTCCTAAGTCAAATTAGTTAACCTCTCTCGCGTTGTCGGTGAAAGTGATGGACCAAGCGGGCCGACAGATGGAAACATCGCCTATAACCGCGTGAGTGAGTGCCATATATAGGACAACAACCATCGTGATTGCATGTGTGCGAGAACATATATATATGGAGAGGTCACCCCCCTTCGACACATACTATACACCTAGTAACACAGCCCTAAAATAATTAACCCTCCTTGTTCGTCAAACGTACCTCTCTCTCGCTGGGTCAAAGTGATGGGCGACGAACTCGCGGGCCCAGCACAGAAGCGAAGCGTACATCGCACGCGAGTGATCATCCTATATAGGACTACGTACCACCGTCTACATGTGGCCCAAAGAGGTGTTTGTGTGATGTTTGAATACACAATGCACAACTTTTATGTGGCACCACATATCACTACAAAAAAAGACACATCCATGACATTTTGGGCCGAACAATTTTTTTATCATGCTTATGACACTTCTATGACAATAATTGTGACAAAACCTGGTATCATCATAGATGTGGTGGGCTCCTACTTATATGACAAAAAAGCATGACAAAAAATGGGCTTTTGTCCTGGGCGGGCCGGAGACGTAGCTGCATGACATTCTTTGGGCCTTCCATGACGGAAAAACCGTGTAGAAGCGAGGGCAAGGAAAATATCATGGGAGTTCCCGGTTACGGTGGGTGGTCGGGGGACGAGCGATGCGCGTTTCTCTCATACGTACGCGCGTGTGTGCTAGGCGTTGCGCTCTAACTGAACCCAAGAGAGGCGTTGGGCTCTAACTGAACCCAAGCGATTGCACTGCAGGCTACGCGTTACTGAACCCAAGTGATCCATCGATCCATTGCTGTTAACTGAACCCGAGTGATTCCTTTGCTACTGCTGCTAACTGAAGCCGATCGATGCTGCCTCTTGATGAACAGTGAGTGTTGTTGGGGGGTTTGGATGAAAAGTTCCCGCTGGGGGGTTGGATGAACAATTCCTGGTGGGGGTTGGATGAATAGGCCCCTGTGGTGTTGCCGCTGGATGAACAGTACCCCGATCGATCGAGCCGGTGGATGAACAGGACCTCCTGGATGGCTGGATGAACAGGACGACCTCGTGGAGGGCTGGTTGAAAAGTAGCCGGTGGAGGGCTGGATGAACAGTAGCCCGTGGAGGGGTGGTTGAACAGGACCTCGTGGAGAGGGCTGGTTGAACAGTAGCCGGTGGAGGAGCGCGTGGTGGAGGCTGGATGAACAGGAGCCCGTGGATGAACAGTCATAGGTGGAGGCTAGAGGAGGTCGACGGTGGATGAACAGTAGCCCGTGGAGGCTGGAGAAGGTCAAAGGTGGAGATGAACAGTATCCCATGGAGTCCCGTTTTGCGGTACGCCGCACCCCTCCCGATGAACAGGACCCCCGTTTTGACCATAACGCTCCAACACAAGTCCCTTTCCTCCGTTTTGCGGTACGCCGCACCCCTCCCGATCAACAGGACGACGTTTCGACCGTAGGAGGTCCAAGAGAAATTCGTTTCCTCTGTTTTGCGGTAGGCCAGACCCCTCCCAATGAACAGGATCCCATTTCGACCGTGGCCGGTCGAACACAAGGCCATTTCCTCCGTTCTGCAGCATGACATGCCTCGTTTCCATCGGCTATTCCGTCCAAGCCGGTTGGCTCCCGATGAACACGATGACGCATTCCGTTCCGATCCAGCCGGTTGGCTCCCATGAACACGATGACGGCTCGGTTTCTCTGTTTTGACCCAGCCATGTACACGAGCCCTGCCTGTACGTATGCGCGAGTAGGCGTTCGAAACCCCTCCCGTATGTACGTACATGGCCGTATTTACTTTCTTGCACCTTGGCTGCTGTATGTACGTGTACATGCTACGTGTGCGCCTCTACTACGACACATGACTTCCTTACACGACCATGGTTCATCGCTGCAACCTGCAAACAAAACGATCGACCAGTATGTACGTACACGTTCGCGACCAGAATGATAACGCTACATACGCTTCGACCAGGTGGGTCCCGACTATCAGGCACTTCCTTGCGTGCGAAGATGTAGCTGGTGGGTCCCAGCAGTCAAGGGCGAATCATTTTTTTGCCCGTAATATGGACGCACTTCCTTGCGTGTGAAGATGTAGCTGGTGGGTCTCAGCATTCAGGGGGAAACATTTTTTAGTGAAATACGGTGGCCCATCCGGTGGGTCCCTGCTGTCAGGTGGAAGAATCATTATTTTCCGCGTAATAAAGAGGCACTTCCTTGCTACGGCCGTGGACCCAACTGTCAGCCTCTCTGTTGGTGTCAAAACTGACGGATCTCGGGTAGGGGGTCCCGAACTGTGTGTCTAAGGCGGATGGTAATAGGAGGCAGGGGACACGATGTTTACCCAGGTTCGGGCCCTCTTGATGGAGGTAATACCTACGTACTGCTTGATTGTTCTTGATGATATGAGTATTACAAGAGTTGATGTACCATGAGATCGTAGAGGCTAAACCCTAGAAGCTAGCCTATGGTATGATTGTCTGTTGTCCTACGGACTAAACCCTTCGGTTTATATAGACACCGGAGGGGGCTAGGGTTACACAGAGTCGGTTACAATGGAGGAGATCTACATATCCGTATTGCCAAGCTTGCCTTCCACGCCAAGGAAAGTCCCATCCGGACACGGGACGAAGTCTTCAATCTTGTATCTTCATAGTCCAACAGTCCGGCCAAAGGATATAGTCCGGCTGTCCGGAGACCCCCTAATCCAGGACCCCCTCAGTAGCCCTTGAACCAGACTTCAATGACGATGAATCCGGCGCGCAGTTTTGTCTTCGGCATTGCAAGGCGGGTTCCTCTTCCGAATGCTCCATAGAAGATTTTGAACACAAGGATAGTGTCCGGCTCTGCCAAACAAGTTCCACATACCACCGTACGGAGAATAGTATCTCCACAAACTAATCTGCTGACACTTTTTGACAGCATGACATCATGTCATGGCCCGGTCATTATTCAAACCGTTTTTCTCAACCAGCACTGCACATATTGCGAGGCGGTTTTCTTGACACATCTTGTCGAAGCAGAGATCGTGTCCCCTTATTACGGCATTCTCATCAATACGAACGTGGGTAACCCACTCGTGCCCGTTGGTATGACTCCTCGATTTTAGGTAATGCCCAAACAGCCACGGGGAGGATGCTTGATATTCACCGTCTTTATAAAGAGGCCAAGGTTTGTCCTTTTTTCCTTCTCGTGCTCAATCGAATCCTTTCCCTGCCTCGAGTTCCAACACCCAAGGCTCTGGTCAGGCGCTTCAGACCTTCAACCATGTCCGAATCCAACCTCCAAGGTCAGGGGATGTCCTCCTCTGTCACAAAGGAGGACATCAAGAAGCTGAGAGAGGCCAGGTATCTGACCGCCGAAATCTCGCATAGGTTGCCCGCCCGAGGGCAGGTCATCCCCACTCCCGAACTCAACGAGAGCGTTGTGTTCATCTCTCACTTCCTCCGAGGCCTAGGCCTCACTCTAGATCCCTTTGTTAGGGGGCTCATGTTCTATTATGGGATGGATTTCCATGATCTGGCCCCATATTCCCTCCTTCACATCTCGTCGTTTATCGTCGTGTGTGAGGCCTTCCTCCGCATTACCCCACACTTCGGCCTGTGGCTCAAGACCTTCAATGTGAAGCCGAAGATGATCGAGGGGATCCACGCAGAGTGCGGAGGTGCCGTAATAAGCAAAAGAGCTGATGCTCCATGGCCAGAGGGTTCCTTCCCAGAGGTGTCCAGTTTGTGGCAGCGGGAGTGGTTCTATATCACAGCTCCCCGGAGTTCCAAGTGGGTGGCCGCCCCTGCCTTTCGCTCAGGCCCCCCACCACAACTAACATCATGGATCCACAAGGGGCTGAACTGGGGGCCAGTAAATGATGTGCCGATATTGCAGAGTCGTGTCCGAGATCTCCTCGAGAGAGATGTCAACCTGGTCTCGGTAATGCAAGTCATGCTAGTTCGTCGAGTCCAACCATGCAAACGTCGACCCCTCAGTATGTGGGAATCCAACCCGGAAGGACCGCGGACTATTCAGCACTTCCTCGGCATGACGCTCGAAGAGATGTACAAATTATTCTTCGGACCCCAAATGGAGTGTCCGGACACCACCGAGGATGCAGGTTTGAGCTGTAATCGCCCCGATACCCAAGTAAGTAATCCCATGGCCGAACACGTTATCTTTTTATTTATCATAACATCATTATGAAAAGTCGCTCTTTGATCAGGACTGGATAACAAAGGCAAAGATGATCAGGTGTACGGCCCCCCTTCCCGAAGGCCTGGCCAATCCCGTACTAGACATAATGCTCGAGCCGGCGCCCTATCAGGCGCCCTTAGGGGAAGAGAAAGGGGGAATACAGAGGCTGAAAGCGGGCCTCACTCACTATTCATCCAAACTGGGGGAATGAGCTCCTCCGCGAAGGAGGATAATCAGGGAGAAGAATCTGACATTCCCTCTACCCAAGGAAGGAAGAGGAACACCTCTGAAGACCCGAAAACAAAGGTTTTCAAACGGGGGAAGAAATCTTCGCCAGAGGGTCCCGTCTTGGAGGGTACTCTTGCCGCACAGTGCCCGAAAGGGGATCAGCCCTTGACCGAGCTGTAAGTAAATAAAAAGTACTTAATAGTGAAAATATCCTACCTTATTTTTGAAGACAATAACCGAAGCTTATATCTTGTAGTTAGGATCGTAGCCCTTCTCGACAGAGTTCGTCTTCGGGGGATCTTCTTCCGGAGATGATGGAGAGCGAAACACTTCCCCCTGCCACCCCGCCTCATGAGGCGAGCGACCCTGAAGTGTCGTCGTGGAGGGTTTCTCCTGATCCGCCAAGGCCAGAGGGTAATACTTTGGCCACCCGAAGTCCTCAGTATTCGGCTCCTAAAGAGAGCAATAGAAATAATCCGAAACCATACAGTGTGCGATCGGACGCACTGAAGGATCTTCTGGAGCAAGCGGCCATCTCCGAAGCGCATCATACGCTAATGGGTACGGTAATTGAAAAGATTTCATCCGCCAAAAGCGGGTTGCGTGAAGCTTTCATGAGTCTGCTGAAAGGCTTTGAGGTACGTGAAATAGTGTATGTTTTTGATAGTACCGCAGATGTTTGGTGTGCCCAATGCAGATAGTAGCCCCTGAGACTCTGGTTGCCGTTGAGAACAGCGGCAAACAGAGGATCATAGTCCCAGGTAATACTCAGACCGCCTTCATGTGCAGGTAGCTGAAGGTCTGGTGGCTGGCCGGACTGAGGAGTTTGCCGAGCTAAAGTGGCAACTTGATGCGCAGATGCCGACATCGTGCTTGTCAACAAGCGGCTTGACGAGGCACAGGGTATGTGATTTCTCTGGTGATCAACACATAGTGAGAGGAGCATGATGCCAGTATCTTTAATATGGTGTGCCTGCAGATGGAGCTGCCATCGTGGAGACCCTTCGGGCGGAACTTGCCCGGGCCAAGGAACAAGCCAGGAATAGTAATGTGGCCGCTCTAAAGGCGGTCGAAGAGCTGAGGGCCGAACTGGCCGCGCATTGCCAAAGCAAGGGAAGAATGGCCGAGATGGCCGTTGAGCTGAAAGATGCCTCCGACCATTACCAGCTTCTTGAAAAAGAAAGCCGAGTGAAGGCGACGGACCTGAAGAAGGCCATGGTAGCAGCCAAGGAAACCCGCTCCAAAATCAGAGCGACGAAGGAGGAACTGTGTCAAGCTGGAGATATCGCGGCTGGGAAGCCCTTTTTGTTGTGGACTAAGTTCGGAGATACAAAGTATGCCCCTCTTGATCAACTATGGAGTTCTGCAGACGCATACGTGGATTTGGCAGCCAGTGCTACTGATGCGGTCGAGTACTTCAAGGATCAAAAAGATCATGAAGTGGAAAAGCTGTTCTGGTCACAGTTCCATGCTCTAGTGCATCCGTTGTTGTTGAATGAGCGAATGGACGAGTGGGCCGAGCTCCATAGGTTGTCCGGACTTGCCATGAGGTCTGTTGTGGATCATCTATGGCCGGAAGGGCCAAGGCCGAATAGTTACTTTAGTTTAGTGCAACAATTCCTTGGCGCTGTGCCGCACATCGACGCTATGAAGAGGCCAGCGTGCATAGAGGGTGCGCGGATGGCACTTGCCCGTGCCAAGACATACTGGGCAGATATGGAGGCCACCGCTATTGCAACACAGGGTTCGGCCGTGGGCCGTGTAGCTGTCGTGCACTACTTTGAAGAGGTCCTTGAAGGCGCTCGTTCGATAGAGGCGCGGTGCTCGAAAAATATTATGTTCTAGTGACATGTATTCCCATTGTAAAAGCAATATTTTATTGAGTTATGAAGGCTGTGTTTATACTTTTGCCTGAAAGTATTATGATGCCTCCTGTGCGGCCGTTTATGTATATATGTATATAACCTGAAAGTTTGCAGTCATCGGCTTCCGCCCCCACGCATATAATGCGGGGGTGTTCGCAAAAAACGCGTATTCACACTTGATCCAACGTCTTGGTCCATTAAGGAGGTGGTAGCGCAGCGAACGAGGCAATCAGACTATATTGCTTTAACACTTTCACTTAGCCATAGGAGTTTGACTGCGGGACTACTAGATAGCCCCTGGTACCTCCGCGCTCATCCGAATAGGGGGCGCGTACGTACATGACCGGGAAACGGCCCTTCGTTAATGCGGAGGAATCCCAAAGATTTCGCTAAGTCATCGAGTGGTTGACCAGTCTCGCGCTGTATCATGACAGTCAGTTTTCGGCTTTCTCTACTGAGGTGCTCATCCGGATGAACCAGGGCACAATCGCAGTAGTTCTCCCAGTGCTACCTTAGTCGATATAGCGGAACGTAACGTACCAAAACATGGGAGCCGGGCAAACCCAACATTTGACCAAAGACATGATTCGGAGCTGATGCATATAAGGCCAAACTCGCGACGCCGAACACTGCCTAACGTATTCGGTCTTTATAACATATGTCGGGCTGAACAATGCCCTTAATAATAAACCCCGAGTGTCCAGGTATGTGAAATACCCTGACGTGGCCACATGCCAAGAACGTCAGTATCCTTCTCGGTTGTATTGAGTATCCGGAGGATGTAAACAACAAGAGACAGTAAAAAAAGGGTTTACGCAGGGTCTTAATCTGAAAAGAAACCTTTGAGCGGGTCCCTACTGCATGTCTGCGCCTGTGTCTCCGTTGTGCCGTGTCCTGGACGGGTGTAGCACGATTGTCATCTGTAAAAGAGAAGAATTTAGGTGAAAGTTGTCATGCAAGAAAATTGGTTATTATCAATAAACCATTAAAATTCAAGATAAGTCAGGTTGAGCCGAGCTAGCCCTGATTACACGCGGGAAGCCCCTAGTACCGTTTATGAGGGTTTAACCATCAGACCAATCTCATGTATTTGTAGTGATGCGCCAGACTCATCTAACCGTGTCCGTGGTCTTGACGACCTGTCATTTATTCTGGTTGGTGAGGCCGCCTAGTGCTCGGTTGTTAAAGCCGCCGCACATTCTTCCGTGTGTAGAGAACGCTCAATATTTCCACTAACTGTGATGGTGCCACATGGACCGGGCATCTTAAGCTTTAGAGAAGCATAATGCGGTACTGCATTAAAACAAGCAAAAGCCGCTCTTCCGAGTAGTGCTTGATAGCCACTTCGGAATGGAGCGATGTAAAAAGTTAACTTTTCACTTCGGAAGTTGTCGGAAGAACCGAATACAACCTCTAGTAATAGAGAGCCCGTACATCGGGCCTCTTGGCCTGGTATTACTCCCTTGAAGGTAGTATTGCTGCGGCTGATTTTTGTCGGGTCTATCCCCATTTTACGGACTGTGTCCTGATAGATCAGATTTAGACCACTGCCGCCATCCATAAGGACTCGTGCGATAGGTATCCGTTTATTATTGGGTCTAACACCAAGGCAGCCAATCCTTCATGTCGGATGCTTGTCGCGTGATCCCTGCAATCAAAAGTGATCGGGCAGGCCAACCAGGGGTTGAACTTAGGGGTGACGGGCTCTACGGCGCGTGTGTTTCGGAGTGCATGCTTGCTTCTCCTCTTCGTCACATGGATCATATTTACTGTTTTAACCTCTGGTGGGAATTTTTTCTGTCCTCCTGTGCTTTACTAGCGAGGTTCGTCCTCGTCTTCGCTTGGTGTCCCCCCCCCTTGTGTTCGGCGTTTAGCTTACTGGCCTGCTTGAAGACCCAGCATTCTCTGTGGGGGTGATTTGCAGGTTTATCGGGGGTGCCGTGAATCTAACATAGTTTGTCGAGAGTCCTGTTTAGGCCAGACAGTCCATCTCTGCTGCCTTTGGAAGGCTTTTTCCGCTGACCTGGTCGAGAGCCCCTAAATCCGGCGTTTACCGCCGTATTATCCGTGCTTTCTTCTTTCTTTTGACACTTGTCTTTATTGCGTCGTAGTTTTCCATTGCCATCCCTGACTTCGGATGTGGTTGGGTCGCTGGTGCTCCTGCGGGCTAACCAGCTATCTTCGCCCGCGCAAAAGCGGGTCATGAGACTTGTGAGGGCTGCCATTGTTCTTGGTTTTTCTTGGACGAGGTGTCTGGCGAGCCATTCGTCTCGGACGCTGTGCTTGAAAGCTGCTAAGGCCTCGGCGTCCGGGCAGTCGACGATTTGGTTCTTCTTAGTGAGAAACATGTTCCAAAGCTTTCAGGCTGACTCTCCGGGCTGCTAAATTATATGACTTAAATCGTCTGCATCCGGAGGTCGGACATAGGTCCCATGAAAATTAGCCCGGAAAGCATCCTCGAGCTCCTCCCTACTTCCAATTGAGTTTTCGGGGAGGCTTTTCAGCCAGTGCCGAGCTGGTCCTTTAAGCTTGAGGGGCAAGTATTTGATGGCATGGAGATCATCTCCGTGAGCCATATGAATATGGAGGATAAAGTCCTCAATCTAGACCCCAGGGTTTGTGGTCCCGTCGTACGCCTCTATGTTCACTAGTTTGAATCCTTCTGGGAATTCATGGTCCAGCACCTCATCAGTGAAACATAGGGGGTGTGCGGCACCCCTGTATTTGGGTGTATCATGGCGTTCGGACGGTTGTAGTATTTGGTTTTGATTTTGTGCCGGAGCACGATTCCTAGATCCATAGATGGATCTGGTCATACAGGATTTTTGGCGCAAGTCCTCACGTAGATCGTGTGTTGACTTATGTGCGACCTTGTTAGCCGCTCTATCGCGGTCACAAGGTGGTTGATCCGGCCGGTTGGCCGTTTTATTTTTCGGCTATGTGGGCTCTAAGGCCTCATCATCGAATTCAGGTAATAGCTTGCGCTTTGGGTAGCTCTTTGTGTCGTAACTTCCACCATACTTTTCTTCGTTGTCGGGCACTTTGTTCCACCTGCTATTGAGCGTATTTTGTGCGGCCTTAAGCCTTTGCTTCTGCTTCTTCAGACTCCTCGCTGTGGCAATAAGCCTTCTGCGGAGGTTCTCTTGCTCCAGGTGTGTTTCCGGAATGATGTGTACATCTTCGTCCGGACTGTTTTCCTCCCCAGAGGGGGTTTGATGAGGTTTATCCTCGGCGTCGCCGTGTTCGGACATTGGATCCGTACTATGTTCGCCGTTTGCAGCTTCATCGTGCTCTGCCGCCGGGGCAATGTGGTCGCCGTTTCCTCTGGAGTCGACCGGAGTGTCGTTTTCTCTTGTGCTGTTATCGCTGTTTTTGCCGAGGCAGGATTTGGAGCGGCGCCTACGTCGATGCTTTGTTTGTTTCTTGGAGGGGTCATCCTCCGCTGTCTCCTCCCGTTCCTCGTCATCGCTTTCTTTGGGTGTATCCACCATGTATATGTCATGTGATGAGGTGGTTGTCCAGTGCCCTGTGGGCACTACTTCCTATTCCTCTCCTGCATCGTCGTCCATGCCGTCGATGTCTGCGGAGTCGAAATCAAGCATGCCGGTTAAATCATCAACAGTGGCTACTAAGTGGGTGGTGGGTGGGCAGCGAATTTCTTCGTCGTCCGCATCCCATTCTAGCCGGACATAGTTCGGCCAAGGTTCTCCCGTTAAGGAGAGAGACCTTAATGAGTTTAGCACATCGCCGAAAGGTGAGTGCTGAAAGATATCCGCGGAGGTGAACTCCATGATCGGCGCCCAATCGCATTCGATAGGCATGGATGTAGGCGGCTCGGAGTTCATGGCTGGAGACGAATCCAGTGGTTCGGCAACACGGCTCTCATAAGGGGTGAAATCAGTATCCGGCTCCATCGCCACTGAGAGTGCGGCCTCCATGGCGGGGTCTATCCCTCCGTCCTCGGATGGCGCAATTTGCTCCGGATTGAAGGCCGGAGTAGTTGCAGATGCGATCTCCCGAACACTATCCGACGGTAGAGTTACGTCATGCTCGTCGTGATTGTGCGGCGCACCTGACATGGGCTCGAATCCGTCGAAGATCAAGTCTCCGCGGATGTCGGCAGTGTAGTTTCGATTTCCGAACCTGACCTGATGGCCAGGGGCGTAGCTCCCGATCTGCTCTAGATGGCCAAGCGAGTTGGCCCGCAGTGCGAAGCCGCCAAATACGAAGATCTTTCCGGGGAGGAAAACCTCACCCTGGACCGCATCGTTATCGATGATCGAAGGGGCCATTGAGCCTTATGGTGACGACCCAGTGGAACTCTAATGAAAGCACCAATGTCGGTGTCAAAACCGGCGGATCTCGGGTAGGGGGTCCCGAACTGTGCGTCTAAGGCGGATGGTAACAGGAGGCAGGGGACACGATGTTTACCCAGGTTCGGGCCCTCTTGATGGAGGTAATACCCTACGTCATGCTTGATTGTTCTTGATGATATGAGTATTACAAGAGTTGATCTACCACGAGATCATAGAGGCTAAACCCTAGAAGCTAGCCTATGGTATGATTGTCTGTTGTCCTATGGACTAAATCCTCCGGTTTATATAGACACTGGAGGGGGCTAGGGTTACACAGAGTCGGTTACAAGGGAGGAGATCTACATATCCGTATTGCCAAGCGTGCCTTCCACACCAAGGAAAGTCCCATCTGGACACGGGATGAAGTCTTCAATCTTGTATCTTCATAGTTCAACAGTCCGGCCAAAGGATATAGTCCGGCTGTCCGGAGACCCCCTAATTTAGGACTTCCTCACTCTCCACATACAGTACTCTTCCGATGGAAGTCGTTCCTTGACCACGTTGACCACGCCGTGGCGAGAGCACCAGGGCGGTGGACGACGACGAGGCCTAGGAAGGGGACGACGCGGGGCTGGGGAAGTCGCTGCAGTGGAAGCCCACGCGAAGAGGAGTACAAGGGTTCATTGGTTTGGCTATAGTGTGAGCCTGCCGCCGCCGCAGGGCCTGGCGAGCGGTGGGAGTAGTAGGGTGCGGTGAGGCCTCAATGGAAGCACAACCGTCCACTGGAGGCAGGAGCAGGCGGTCTCGCCAGCGCTGGTTTGGGCGGCTGGTGCAAGAAGAGCAGCGATTGAAGAAGTAGCAGGACCATTCGATTCAAATCCAACGGTCGCTGCTGCTAGAATCGTTTGTTCACTAAGTTGAAAAAGACCTGCGTATGCATTAACTTAGTAGGCCCACAGGTCAGCCTCCGAACCGGTGCGCCCCAGATGTCAGTGGGAGGAATCATTTTTTCGCATAATAAGGAGGCAGTCGATTGCATGCGGCCAGGCCAGCGGAGGGAGTAGGGTGGGCCGGTGAAGCCTGCGTGGCATGACAGCGGGCCACAAGAGGAGGGAGCAGGCAGTCCCGCCGGCACTGGTTTAGGCGGCTGGAGCAGGAAGATCAGAGATTGAAGAAGCACGTCGGCCGTTGGATGGACATCCAACAGTCACTACTACTAGAATCGTCTGTTGACTGACAAAGCCTTGCGTAAACAAGTCAGCCTCGAAATCTGTGGCGTGTACAGTCCATTTGCTATTATTTTTATACTTTTTACTCATTTTCTAATTCATATGGAATTTATTGCAGCCCATTATTCATTTTTAGAATTGCTGCCCATTTTCTGGTCAGTACTAGGGTTAAAAAATTGAACTAAAAATGTGCCAAGTTTTGAAAATTCGCAAATTTTTGCTGGGGAACAAAATATTCTTAATCCAAAAATTAGTAGCCATACTAAAACATATTTAAAAATAAATTAGTACTAGGTCATGTTAATCCAATGAAATATAAAATATCAGTGAAGAACAAAAACAAAAAAAAGAAACTATTTTTTCCATTTACTTTTAACGGATACTGACCATACTCTTTGGCCAGGCCAGAATGCATCCCTCCTCGCCTTGAAAGATTTGCAGCCTAGTAAGTCGGAGAAAACAAATAGGCCTAGCTTGGGTATTCTTCAAAAAGAAGTAGTGGCCTACCTATTTTCCCAAAGAAAAACCTGTTGGGCTGGTCATGTTGTTAGACGGGCCACAGAGACCGCACAACCTAGTTTACAGCATACTCCTCCGAACAAATCCTTAAAAAAGTTGTGCAATTCTGTCGTTAATTACTATACGTTGAAAATGATGTAGGTCCCAGATATCGGCAGGGTAGATTAGCATAAAAAACGAGGGGCGCATCTGAGTAGTAAAAGAGGTGCTTGCTTGTGTTCGGGAGTGGACCCGGTAGGTCTGTACTGTCATACTCACAACTACAGTCCTCTCCCGATTCACTATGTTGACAGGGCCGAACGGCGGCGGTGCAGCGAGCGCACCAAGGCGGAGGATAAAGTGTTGTTGCCAATGTGCTGGGCTGGGTTGGACATTCTTATTGAAAAATAAAAATGGACCGGAACTATTTACGATGTTGACTACGATTTGAATGGGTCTGCTGGTTGCAGGAAGAAAATGGTGGGAGAAAGAAGGTTGGTCGCTATGTTTGCCTAAGAATTATATCGACTGAATGTAACGACACTATCACAGGAAATAATATCATCCTATTAAATTGTGAATTTAAAGAACTGGCGCATGAGCATTTAGCTTTATTTATTTATTTACTTATTTACTTATTTATGTTTAGGGGGCCATGAGCATGTACCTGGGCCGGATTCATGTGAGAGCCTTCCTTCCAGTTAATTATGGGCTCCTCTATTGGGCCTTCATCAGTGGGTTGCATGTTATCAACAAGTGGAAAATGTGTTCCGTACGAAAAATAGTATGTGCTACGTACGGTATAGGGCGCTAAAGGATCGGACCGTGCAACGACTTCCAAAACATTGTGTTTTTCGTTCTAACAACACATTTATTCAACCAACAGACGAAATATACTACTGATTTTACATTGAAAACAGCAGTAGCAGCCAGGGCTGGGGGTGCAATAGAAGCAGCAAGTAGGCCAGAAGAGTAAAGACGCAGCTCTCTCTTCCAAACCAAACATTAGCCATCACTACAAAAGGGCTACCAAAAAAGAACAAGTGTATGCATCAAACTAAATAAAGTTCCTACTACACCAAGTGTACGCATCTACCTAACTGGCTCAGTTAGACGTTACTATTTATTAAGTTGTGGAGATTAGCTGACGACTTGAACCAGATGGGTGCCTAATGGGGGAAACTCCAGCCAGCAGGTCGAAGTCTGATACTTGCGACCCTCTCTCCTACTTTGGGCTGCAGAGCGTGGCAACACATATCAGGGTATGGTGCTTGCAGAGACGCATGGTACGCTGTGTACACACAGTTTTGCCTGATGACCAAAACTGCGCTGCCATCATGATCCTTACCGTAGGTTATCTCCTGGTTAATCGGATAATTCAGTCTGAGAAACACAGAGCGTGTACCAAGGCTACTTACCACCCTCCAGTCAAAAATTCCCGAAGGCCCAGAGAAGCTGGGATCCTGCTCAAAGACCTTCCAGTGACTGTGATTATATTCCGCGAATCAACACGTCCGGTATGTGCGAATGATCATCAATTGTTCGCCGTCATCTGATTGAGCCAGGAACCACCTGCAACTGCCATGCCGCTTTTCTTTGAAAGGTTCTGGGATTAGGAAGGGTAGGGACACTAGGCGGCCTACAACACCATATCTAGTTGGAGTCAAATAAAAAAGGGATCTTAATGTAGTCAATCTTAAGAACGGCATGTTATGGGCATGAATATTTTTCAGTAAATGTTGACAGTAATATAAGCAAGTCATCATGATATCATAGGAAAGTAACATACTGCTGTAACAACCATTTGTAGCGATGACTGGAGTAGGCCAGCAATACATCCAGCCATAGAAGGAGTCGGCGGCGTAAATGAAGCCCTTGTGTTCAATGTCATCAGAGAACCATGGAGGATGCATGATCCTGCGATGGACGTGCAGATTTATCCACTTATCGCAGTGACCTATCAGATAGGCGAGACCGCGGTTGAAGAACGCAATTAGCCTAAAATCTTTATAATTTGCAGATCTTATGGGCACTTGGCAGATTACGACCTTGAGCAAATCAAACTTGGTATCATGTTGGCTACTGTAAGATTTCGAGTATTCTGGGCCGCGGAGCCAAAGAAGTGTAGTGTTAATCGAAGGAAGGGGGATCAATCGCCGGGTGTAGACCTCCACGAGCATCCAGCTGCCGCTACCATCGACGAGCACCATCCAAGACATGTTCATGCCGACCCAGTACATACCGTTAATGTAGTTTAGGGTGACGGGGATCGGATCGCAGTCAATAGGGTTGATGCTCGCCACCCTACGATCATTATGTTGCGTGAAACGTGCTACCTCTTGAGCACTGCGTTCGTTTTCCCCTGAAGAGGAAAGGGTGGTGCAGTAAAGCAGCGTAAGTATTTCCCTCAGTTTTAGAGAACCAAGGTATAAATCCAGTAGGAAACCACGCGCGAGTCACCTCGTACCTACACAAACAAATAAGAACCTCGCAACCAACGCGATAAAGGGGTTGTCAATCCCTTCATGGCCACTTGCAAAAGTGAGATCTGATAGAGATAATAATAATAAGATAAATATTTTGGGTATTTTTCTGATATAGATTGAAATTAAAGATTGCAAAATAAAATAGATTGGAAACTCGTATGATGGAAAATAAACCCGGGGGCCATAGGTTTCACTGGTGGCTTCTCTCAAGATAGCATAAGTATTACGGTGGGTGAACAAATTACTGTCAAGCAATTGATAGAATAGCGAATAATTATGAGAATATCTAGGCATGATCATGTATATAGGTATCACATCCGTGACAAGTAGACCGACTCCTGCCTGCATCTACTACTATTACTCAACACATCGACCGCTATCCAGCATGCATCTAGAGTATTAAGTTCATAAGAACAGAGTAACGCCTTAAGAAAGATGACATGATGTAGAGGGATAAACTCATGCAATATGATGTAAACCCCATCTTGTTATCCTCGATGGCAACAATACAATACGTGTCATTTCCCTTTCTGTCACTGGGATCGAGCACCGCAAGATTGAACCCAAATCTAAGCACTTCTCCCATTGCAAGAAAGATCAATCTAGTAGGCCAAGCCAAACTGATAATTCGAAGAGACTTGCAAAGATAAACCAATCATACATAAAAGAATTCAAAGAAGATTCGAATATTGTTCATAGATAAACTTGATCATAAACCCACAATTCATCGGATCTCGACAAACACACCGCAAAAGAAGATTACATCGAATAGATCTCCAAGAGAATCGAGGAGAACTTTGTATTGAGATCCAAAGAGAGAGAAGAAGCCATATAGCCCGAAGGTTTGAGGTAAACTACTCACACATCATCGGAGGGGCCATGGAGTTGATGTAGAGGCCCTCCGTGATCAATGCCCCCTCCGGCGGAGCTCCGGAAAAGGCCCCAAGATGGGATCTCTTGGGTACAGAAGGTTGCGGTGGTGGAAATAGGGTTTCGTGATGCTCCTGGATGTTTTCGGGGTATATGAATATATATATATATATGAGGAAGAAGTAGGTCGTGGAGCAACGAGGGGCCCACGAGGGTGGAGGGCGCGCCTAGCGGGGTTGGCGCGCCCCCTGCCTCGTGGCCTTCTCTATTGTTTCTTGATGTCCACTCCAAGTCCCCTGGATCACGTTTGTTCCAAAAATACCTCTCCCGAAGGTTTTATTCCGTTTGGATTCCGTTTGATATTCCTTTTCTGTGAAACACTGAAATAACAAAAAAACAGCAATTTGAGCTGGGCCTTCGGTTAATAGGTTAGTCCCAAAAATAATATAAAAGTGCAAAATAAAGTCCATTAACATCCAAAACAGATAATATAATAGCATGGAACAATCAAAAATTATAGATACGTTGGAGACTTATCAAGCATCCCCAAGCTTAATTCCTGCTCGTCCACGAGTAGGTAAATGATAAAAACAGAATTTTTGATGTGGAATGCTTCCTAACATATTTCTCAATGTAATTTTTCTTTATTGTGGCATGAATGTTCAGATCTGAAAGATTCAAGACAAAAGTTTAATATTGACATAGAAATAATAATACTTCAAGCAGACTAACTAAGCAATCATGTCTTCTCAAAATAACATGGCCAAAGAAAGTTATCCCTACAAAATCATATAGTCTGGCTATGCTCTATCTTCATCACACAAAATATTAAATCATGCACAACCCCGATGACAAGCCAAGCAATTGTTTCATACTTTTGACGTTGTCAAACTTTTTCAATCTTCACGCAATATATGAGCGTGGGCCAAGGATATAGCACTATGGTGGAATATAATTGTGGTTTTGGAGAAGACAAAAAAGGAGAAGATAGTTTCACATCAACTAGGCGTATCAACGGGCTATGGAGATGCCCATTAATAGATATCAATGTGAATGAGTAGGGATTGCCATGCAACAGATGCACTAGAGCTATAAGTGTATGAAAGCTCAACAAAAGAAACTAAGTGGGTGTGCATCCAACTTGCTTGCTCACGAAGACCTAGGGAAATTTGAGGAAGCCCATCATTGGAATATACAAGCCAAGTTATATAATGTAAAATTCCCAGTAGATTATGAAAGTGACAACATAGGAGACTCTCTATCATGAAGATCATGGTGCTACTTTGAAGCACAAGTGTGGAAAAAGGATAGTAACATTGTCCCTTCTCTCTTTTTCTCTCATTTCATTTTTTATTTGGGCCTTCTTTTTTTCTTTTGGCCTCTTTTCTATTCTTTTTTTTATTTTTCGTCCGGAGTCTCATCCCGACTTGTGGGGGAATCATAATCTCAATCATCCTTTCCTCACTGGGACAATGCTCTAATCATGATGATCATCACACTTATTTTTACTTACAACTCAAGAATTACAACTCAATGCTTAGAACAAAATATGACTCTATGTGAATGCCTCCGGCGGTGTACCGGGATATGCAATGAATCAAGAGTGACATGTATGAAAAAGTTATGAACGGTGGCTTTGCCACAAATACGATGTCAACTACATGATCATTCAAGGCAATATGACAATGATGAAGCGTGTCATAGTAAACGGAACGGTGGAAAGTTGCATGGCAATATATCTCGGAATGGCTATGGAAATGCCATAATAGGTGGGTATGGTGGCTGTTTTGAGGAAGATATAAGGAGGCTTATGTGTGATAGAGCGTATCATATCACGGGGTTTGGATGCACCGGCGAAAGTTGCGCGGTATTAGAGAGGCTAGCAAATGTGGAAGGGTGAGGGTGCGTATAATCCATTGTGACGCCCCCGATTCAATCGTACACTAATCATACACGCAAACGTGTATGATCAAGACCAGGGACTCACGGGAAGATATCACAACACAACTCTACAAATAAAAATAAGTCATACAAGCATCATATTACAAGCCAGGGGCCTCGAGGGCTCGAATACAAGAGCTCGATCATAGACGAGTCAGCGGAAGCAACAATATCTGAGTACATACATAAGTTAAACAAGTTTGCCTTAAGAAGGCTAGCACAAACTGGGATACAGATCGAAAGAGGCGCAGGCCTCCTGCCTGGGATCCTCCTAAACTACTCCTGGTCATCGTCAGCGGGTTGCACGTAGTAGTAGGCACCTCCCGAGTAGTAGTAGTCATCATCGACAGTGGCGTCTGGCTCCTGGGCTCCATCGTCTGGTCGCAGCAATCGGGTATAGAAAGGGGGAAAAGAGGGAGCAAAGCAACCGTGAGTACTCATCCAAAGTACTCGCAAGCAAGGAGCTACACTACATATGTATGCATTGGTATCAAATGGAATAAGGGTATCATATGTGGACTGAACTACAGAATGTCGGAATAAGAGGGGGATAGCTAGTCCTATCGAAGACTACGCTTCTAGTAACCTCCATCTTGCAGCAGAAGAATAGAGTAGAAGGTAAGTTCACCAAGTAGCATCGTGTAGCATAATCCTAACCGATGATCCTCCCCTCGTCGCCCTGTGAGAGAGCGATCACCGGTTGTGTCAGGTACTTGGAAGAGTGTGTTTTAATAAGTATCTGGTTCTAGTTGTCATAAGGTCAAGGTACAACTCCAAGTCGTCCTGTTACCGAAGATCACGGCTATTCGAATAGATTAACTTCCCTGCAGGGGTGCACCACATTTCCCAACACGCTCGATCCCCTTTGTCCGGACACACTTTTCTGGGTCATGCCCGGCCTCGGAAGATCAACACGTCGCAGCCCTACCTAGGCACAACAGAGAGGTCAGCACGTCGGTCTAAATCCTATGGCGTAGGGGTCTGGGCCCATCGCCCATTGCACACCTGCACGTTGTGTACGCTGCCGGAAGCAGAACTAGCCCCCTTAATACAAGAGCAGGCTTACGGTCCAATCCGACGCGCGCCGCTCAGTCGCTGACGTCACGAAGGCGTCGGCTGATACCACGACGTCGAGTGCCCATAACTGTCCCCGCGTAGATGGTTCGTGCATATAGGCCAGTGGCCAGACTCAGATCAAAACCAAGATCTCGTTAAACGTGTTATCTTGAAATAACTGTGAACGCCGACCAGGGCCAGGCCCACCTCTCTCCTAGGTGGTCTCAACCTGCCCTGTCGCTTCGCCGCAAAGATCCACATAGAGGGCCATCGGAAAAGTATGTCCTTCCAGCCCCCAATTGATGAATCAACCGCGGGTACTCAACGACCTGACCCGACTTTAGTCACCACATAATTCATATAATATGTATATAAGTATATACCCGTGATCAACACCCGACGTGATCACGGCCCGATGGTATAGCATGGCAGACAGACAAGAATGTAGGGCCACTGATGATAAACTAGCATCCTATACTAAGCATTTAGGATTGCAGGTAAGGTGTCAACAGATGTAGCAACAATGACAGGCTAGGCTATGCATCAGAATAGGATTAATGGAAAGCAGTAACATGCTACACTACTCTAATGCAAGCAGTAGAAAGAAGAGTAGGCGATATCTGGTGATCAAAGGGGGGGCTTGCCTAGTTGCTCTGGCAAGAAGGAAGGGTCATCGTCGATGTAGTCGAACACACGGACATCGGCAGCGGTCTCGGGGTCTACTGGAAAGAGGTAAACGAGGGGGAACGCAATAAATAACAGAGCAATCAAATGTAACACAAAGCAAGACGCGACAATACGTTGTGCTAGGGTAACCCATCGCGGGGATAGGTGATACCGGCGAAGGGGGTAAACATCCGGGAAAGTATTCCCGGTGTTCGGTGTTTTGGGACAAACGGACCAGAGAGGGACGGTTCTAGGTTCGCTATGCTAGGAACGTGTGGCGGACAAACAGACCACATGTTTGGATTTGTCTCGTTGTTCTGAGCAACTTTCATGTACAAGGTATTTTCATCCGAGTTACGGATTATTTTATACTGTTTTTTAAAGTTTAATTTATTTTCTAGAATTAACAAATTATTCTAATTTGGGTTGACTAAGTCAATTTGACTAGTCAAAAAGGGATGTCTGTCCCACATGTCATAGACTATTTACCTACACAAATAAATAAATCTAACTTATTTAAAATGGGGCCTACATGTCATCTACTACTAGACTAACTTAGCACTAAACTAGTACTACTAGTACTAACTAAGCCTAGCAACTAATTAAGTAAGGGACGGCCTGAGCACAACCGTGCACGCACAGTCACGTTGTCACGCACACAGCACACTCACACCATGCCAGGGTTTTCCCAGTCACGACGTTGTAAAACGACGGCCAGTGAATTGTAATACGACTCACTATAGGGCGAATTCGAGCTCGGTACCCGGGGATCCTCTAGAGTCGACCTGCAGGCATGCAAGCTTGTTACATCTACTTTCTGTTCATATAACGTTTACCCATGTTATGACTTGTCTTATCGTTGTTCAGAGGCTGTTTAGAGGGCTAAACATTGTAGAAATACAAAAGCTAGCTAGTAGGATACAACAACTAGAAGTACAGAGTAGTAGGATGCAGCAACAGCGCCATCGTAGCAAGCAGCATCAGGCGAGCGGGAGCAGCACGCGGGCGGCCGAGAGGCGGCGGGCACGCGCGCGGGTGGTCAGCAGCAGCAGTCCAAGCAGCAGTGACGACGGTGCAACAGCAACAGCTAAGCGGCAGCAGTAGTAGAGCAGCGAAGCAGCAAGCAGAGCAGCACAAGGAGGACGAGCAACGACATGGGACGGCGACGCGAACAAAGGCGCAGCGGCCAGCCAAAGCTTGGGCGACGCAGGCGCGGAGCGCGGCCAAGGCACAACCAGGGTTACGGGCGCGCGGACGGGTCGCGCACGGGGCGGCCAAGGGCGCGACGGGAGCACGTGCGGCTTGTAGCAGTGGCCGCAGTGAGCTCGAGCGGCGGCGGCGGAGCTTGGTTGCAACGAGCGCCGGGCTACAGCTGGCTAGCGAGGGAGCTAAACGGCTGGGAAGCTTCATGTGCTCGCTAGGAGCACAATAGGCAGCACGACGAGGCTAAGAGCGCTCGGCAGCAAGGCACACGTCGGACATGGAAGACGGCGGCGGTCAGAGCTCGGGAACGGCACTAGAGGACGGGCGCGGGTCTGGGAGCAGAGGTTAAACATAGGGGAGCTCACAGCAAAGCGGAAGAGCAGCTCGGGGAGGCCGGGTAGGAGCTGATGGTGGCGAATCGGGCGATGGCGTCGCGGTGGCCGTGGAGGTGGAAGGCGATGGGGCGTCATCGAGGCGGCCTCCCGGCTCCGATACGCTGGTGTAGACGACAAAGGCGACGACGGCGCGCCACCTGGACAACTCCTCGTGGCTCGGGGACGAGTCTGGCCGCGAGAACGACGACGGTGGTTGCACACGACGGCTCGGGAAGCTTCGAACGGACGAACGTGAGCGAGAGGAGGAAGGAAAAGGGGCTAGGGTTCAGTCTTATTAGATCGGGGGTGCTGGCGGATGGCCGGCACGCGGCTGATCCGCGGCATGGACGCGCGACCAGCCTCCACCATGCCTCCAGTGAACAGAAGAAGAAGCTGTCCAGGTGGGCTGGGCACTTTGGCTGGGCCGCTTGGCCATCTAGGCCAAGGCCCAGCAGGGAAGGGGCTTCTTTTTATTGTTTTGTTTTTGTTTTGTTTTACTTATTTACCTTTTGTTCTTGTTTTATTTTAGTTTTATAAAACTTAAAACTAATCCCTAAATTAATGTTTTAGTTTACACTACCGCCACAAAGTGTTTGGTAGACATTCAAAATAGTCTACATCTTGAAAATTCTGAAAAGGGCATTTAATTAATTGTTTTATCATTGTTTTATTTATTTTAGAACTTTAAACACTATTAAAAATTCTGGCTTCTCCACCAATATTAACTATGAATTATTTGCCACATTTCGAACACTTTTGTTTAATTGTTTGAAATCTTTTATTGTTTGCCTGATTTTGAATTTGAATCAGAATCGGTTTTGAACTAACGCGAGATTAGTAACAGTAATTGAGATGACGTGACATCATTAACAAAGGTTTACTGTAGTTTTATTATCCGGGCATCACAATTCTCCTCCACTACAAGAAATCTCGTCCCGAGATTTAAGGGTTGGAGTAAGTGGGAAAGATCTGGTTACGAAATTCTAACGAATCTTCTCGGTCTTGGTTGCTCTTCTCGAAGAGGTCGATCCATTACATTGATATATTCATACCTATGCATCAATGCATCATGATGAAATTGTCGTCCTTTCTTCAGGAACTCCATCCTACTTATGAAAGAATAAGGGGGTATTCCGGGAGAATGGACCTTTTCAAGGTTTACTATCTGGTAGATAACAGCGGGGAAGGTGGCGGAAAGTAACTCTCGAATTGAAACTTAAGAAGATATCGAGAGCAAGGTAAGAAGGTGCAATAAGAAGTTTCAAGCAAATACGCAATCATTTGTTGCCTGTAACAGAGTGTGGAAGGGGTTCAGATCAATGGGCATAAGTATTGTTTCGGATACCAGAATTGGTGATCTCTCGAAAGGTGGCTCGTGAATTACATACAAAGCCACGCGTGAGAAATAACTTTAGAAACAGGGGGTACAGGAGAGTCAGCTTTCGATCCTATGGAACTGTGGGTTATGGACCCACCATGTGGGTTAAAAGTAGAAAGGGCGGTAATGTCTTGCACGAGCATGTAAGCAAGGCATGTCAGAGGATAGCCTATCAGTGATGTCGGCAACAACATCAGTACCAAGGGTGAGGGACGAAGAGAACCATTTTCCTGCTCGTTGAACGAGGCGGACCAATAGGCAAAGTTCTTGTCCATCGGTGGTTACCGGAATGTCATCAACAATAGTAACAGGTTCTTACTGACAGAGTTGTACACCGAGGTGCTTATAAAGGCAGTGACTTATTACTGCTTAGATCATATAAACCTCAAGAAGTTTAAACAAAACAATGGAAAGGAAAATGTACTTATCAGATTAAACAGGACAATGGAAAGGAAAAATGTGTTTAAACACATAATTCAGGGGTATATCCTACCCAAGGAAAAGCAGAGCATGATATCCATGACAGGATATAATTGTAGAAAACCATTTTGGTAACGGGAGAGAAATTTCATGAAATTACCCAAACAACGGTGTTAGGATAATTGATGAAGAAAATGCAGCATTGTGCTTCAGATGTTCCTTTTGAAGATCGGAGTACCACATACATGCTTCGAGATAGCATTGACAAGGTCTTTAAGCAAAGGTCAGGCCTTGGATACACAAAGGATTCATCAGGAACAACTTATAGAATAAGTCTTAAAATTTCCTCACGGAAGAATGGTTAACTTTGCTAAAAAGAAAGAACTATAACAATAGGTCCTCTGGCCAGGGGTGCTAGGCATGACATCACCTTACCAGGACATTTAAAGACCATTGTTAAAACTCTTAGAAATATGTTCCAACCATCATATCTGATCGAGATTCAGATCTGATTGGTGTCTGGATACCTTAGACTCGGGATGCCTGAGAAGAAAAGGTGCAACACAAATTGACGAGATGACATTGTAAGATTCTTGGGAAATGAACTATGGAAGCAAGTTCCGAAATAAGAGTTCATCATTAATCAAGGAGAGGGTGAGGAGGTGGCTGATGGACTTAGCGACAATTCAGCGAGATTTCCAAAAAGATGGATTTCCGCAATTATGTGAACAAGGAGATAACATTTGTCAGATCAAATGGTATAATGATGTATGCTCGACAAAAACACACACAATTAAACATTGAACGAAAGTTCCCTGGAAATATGGACCAAGTATGACGATCGAAGTTAGAATGGTGATTTGATAACCAAAAGACTTAGAATGAAATTATCAGCCATTCACTTCAAAACAATAGGGTTGCTAGAAGTTTTAAATTCACACATCATAGTTTAGTTGTCGGTATTCCGGTATTCTGGTTAGAAATAACACTATACCAAGAAATGAATGGAGATGGCAAGAATTATCACTATACCAAGAATTCTTAAGAGGTGGAGCAATCCTCACAACATTCTTGATATGGAAGACAGTAATACTACAAGGTAGAACATAACCTAAGCTAGATAGCAAGGAAATCAAGGTATAACACCAAACACGAACTATTTTGTGTTGAACGAAAGGAAATAAAATGGTCGATGATAACACAAATCATCAAGGGCAAGGATGGTATTTCTCATCATGAATTCAATTGATATCCTGGAAGAGCTCAGAATGCTAATGATGATCACGACGCATTTGTCGAGAGATTTCACGAAGATGTAATCGATCGGCAATGACATCAAGTCAAAGGAATGATGAAGCAAAAGGTTATTGGGACCAAAGATACGACCCAAAATCTAAATCGATCTTGCTGTTCAAGGCGAAATGATATGACGAGGAAGATAGGCATAAGGTTATCTCATCATCGAAAATTGTGCTCCGGGAAGAAGGACCAGGTAGCACAGTTAAAATTTAGCACAAAATGATATAGTCGAACAGACTAGGAATGACGTGATGGAGTATTAAACTTCTCAACCACAAAGTACTAGGAGTACTGAATCACAGGGGTGATTCGATTCACTAATCGGTGTTCTCGGTTGATGACAACCCAGAACCCGTGGAGTGACTATGACGGGGAAAGGTCATCAGGAATGCATAAGATATAATGCAATCGGTTGATATCCTCGAGATACCAGGGGGTATACTCGAAGGTAGTCAAAATAAAGGTTGGACTGGGGCATTGATCCGTAGAAGACAAATGCTTAAACTTGGCCGAGAAATGGGATCAAGGAAGAACAATATGGTCGGAACCATAGCTGCAAGGGATCCAATTTAATGACACCGAAAGAATTACCCAAATGATTAAATATTTTGCGAGAAGCTTCCATGATAAGTTCCACATCGGGTCCATGGGCATGAACACAAAGTTCAAGGTCGACTCCCACTTCTTTAATGCATAACCTTTCATTCACTTCTCGTTTATGAAGAAGTTGTAGTGTTGAAATTTTATCTGGCGAAGCACCAGAAGAGTATGACTCGTGAAAACTTTCGGGTTCACACATATTAGAAAGGCATAGGTTCAACCCATCGGGGCCTCTTTGGAACATAAACCACAAACTTCAGGAGTAAATAACTCAAGCTCGAAGGCAGAGCATGGTTGAGAAAGCAGAGGATACAATTTACCAAAGGCATTATGTATTCGAGGAAAGGCTCACAAGGTTATTGAATATAAAGGACGTTGTCGGATAAAATCCAACAAAGGATCTGGTGGTCCATAAGGGATATTATGCGAGCATCGATACTCAACTAGAAGAAGAAAGAATGCAAGGAGATCAGATGATAGAAACACCTGACTTAATTCAAAGCTCAATTGCAAAGGAAGTATGAATTCCAAAACAAGGGATCATAAGCAATGCTCTGATTAGGGATGGATAAGTTGAATAGTCTTAGGGGTACATTCGACGACAACTTGATTGGTCGAGGACCAGCTCATGTTCAAAATGACGTCTAAGCCGGAAGGATGAATCCTAGGATCCGATTGAGGATTGCGAGCATTCGCAACATATCGAATCAAGTGACTCGTAATGATAGTGACAGAGGATGTCAACGGAGATTACTAGAAGTATGGAATTAACCATAATGCAGGAAGGCAAGGAATTCAAGAGCAATGGGCTGCTGAGGTTTTCCAGAAAATCAAATGGTATTTCGAGGACTTTTGTGAAACACATGAACAACTAGGGATGACCGGATACTCGGCAAGTGCGAGGAATTATCCGTAGGAGTATTTATGTGGCAAGGAACTGTAAGGCAGTAGGCACAAAGTATACTCAGAATAATAGAGACAATTTCGGGGTATCTTGTAATAACAAGATCAATGGGGATTGATTGTATGAATGGCAAGTGTACGTGGTTATCCATAGGGGTAGCGATGATAGGGAATTGCAAAAGCAACGGGCACCAAGTCTCGGGGGAACATCGGAGAGTAACTTCGAAATCTTCTGGTGCAGCCGGCGATCATCTGGACGGAAGGGGCTCTCCGGGAGAAAGTGGTGACGAGAACCTAGAGTTATAATTTGTAAGATCATTTAACCCGAATAGAAGAGAGAGCAGAATCCCAGAGTATAGACGAGGAATAAAAGATCCTAATACCACCCAATAGCGACGTGGGCCCATGGGCCGCACAGCCAAGTTAGTAAAACAATTTCCATCGACTAGACTCAACTTCGGCAAAGGAGTGTGGAAGGGGGATTCCTACAGGCAGTCGGCTCTGACACCAACTTGTGACGCCCCCGATTCAATCGTACACTAATCATACACGCAAACATGTACGATCAAGATCAGGGACTCACGGGAAGATATCACAATACAACTCTACAAATAAAAATAAGTCATACAAGCATCATATTACAAGCCAGGGGCCTCGAGGGCTCGAATACAAGAGCTCGATCATAGACGAGTCAGCGGAAGCAACAATATCTGAGTACAGACATAAGTTAAACAAGTTTGCCTTAAGAAGGCTAGCACAAACTAGGATACAGATCGAAAGAGGCACATGCCTCCTGCCTGGGATCCTCCTAAACTACTCCTGGTCATCGTCAGCGGGCACGTAGTTAAGGATTATTTTATATTGATTTTTAAAGTTTAATTTATTTTCTAGAATTAACATATTATTCTAATTCGGGTTGATTAAGTCATTTTGACTAGTCAAAAGGGGATATGTGGCCCACATGTCATAGACTATTTACCTACACAAATAAATAAATCTAACTTATTTAAAGTGGGGCCTACATGTCATCTACTACTAGACTAACTTAGCACTAAACTAGTACTAGTACTAACTAAGCCTAGCAACTAATTAAGTAAGGGCCAGCCTGGGCACAGCCGTGCACACACAGTCACGCTGTCATGCACACAGCACACTCACACACAATGCTAGAGGTTAAATCAGTTTTCTGTTAACAGAAGATAGCATTTTGTGATTTTCGTAGAAATTAATCCACGCATTATTTGAAGCAGGTCCAATGGAACAAAATAAAGCTTGTTATATCTATTTTCCGTTTATATAATGTTTACCCATGTTAGGACTTGTCTTATCGTTGTTCAGGGGCGGTTTAGAGGGCTAAACATTGTAGAAATACAAAAGCTAGCTAGTAGGATACAGCAACTAGAAGTACAGAGTAGTAGGATGCAGCAACAGCGTCGTGGTAGCAAGCAGCATCAGGTGAGCGGGATCAGCATGCGGGCGGCCGAGAGGCGGCAGGAACGCGCGCGTGTGGTCAGCACCAGTAGTCCAAGCAACGGTGACGACGGTGCAACAGCAACAGCTAAGCGGCAGCAGTAGTAGAGCAGCGAAGCAGCAAGCAGAGCAGCACAAGGAGGACGAGCAGCGACAGGGGACGGCGACACGAGCAAAGGCGCAGCGGCCGGCCAAAGCTTGGGCGACGCAGGCGCGGGGCGCGGCCAAGGCACAACCAGGGGCACGGGTGCGCGGGCGGCGTGCGGACGGGTCGCGCACGGGGCGGCCAAGGGCGCGACGGGAGCACGGGCGGCTTGTAGCAGTGGCCGCAGTGAGCTCGAGCGGCCGTGGTGGAGCTTGGTTGCAATGAGCGCCGGGCTAGTGCTGGCTAGCGAGGGAGCTAAACGGCTGGGAAGCTTCAAGTGCTCGCTAGGAGCACAATAGGCAGCACGACGAGGCTAAGAGCGCTCGGCAGCAAGGCACATGTCGGACATGGAGGACGGCGGCGGTCAGAGCTCGGGAATGGCACTAGAGGACGGGCGCAGGTCTGGGAGCAGAGGTTAAACATAGGGGAGCTCATAGCAAAGCGGAAGAGTGGCTCGGGGAGGCCGGGTAGGAGCTGACGGTGGCGAATCGGGCGATGGCGTCGCGGTGGCCGTGGAGGTGGAAGGCGATGGGGTGTCATCGAGGCGGCCTCTCGGCTCCGATCCGGTGGTGTAGACGACGAAGGCGACGACGGCGCACCTCCTGGACAACTCCTCGTGGCTTGGGGACGAGTCTGGCCGCGAGAACGACGACGGTGGTTGCGAACGACGGCTCAGGAAGCTTCGAACGGACGAACGCGAGCGAGAGGAGGAAGGAAAAGGGGCTAGGGTTCGTCCACTCGGTCGGGCTCAGTCTTATTAGATCGGGGGTGCCGGCGGATGGCCGGCACGCGGCTGATCCGCGGCGTGGACACGCGACCAGCCTCTACCGTGCCTCCTGTGAACGGAAGAAGAAGAAGCTGTCCGGGTGGGCTGGGCAGTTTGGCTGGGCCGCTTGGCCATCTAGACCAAGGCCCAGCAGGGAGGGGGCTTCTTTTTATTGTTTTGTTTTTGTTTTGTTTTACTTATTTACCTTTTGTTCTTGGTTTATTTTTGTTTTATAAAACTTAAACCTAATCTCTAAATTAATGTTTTAGTTTACACTACCGCCACAAAGTGTTTGGTAGACATTCAAAATAGTCTACATCTTGACAATTCTGAAAAGGGCATTTAATTAATTGTTTTACCGTTGTTTTATTTATTTTAGAACTTTAAACACTTTTAAAAATGCTGGCTTCTCCACCAATATTAACTACGAATTATTTGCCACATTTCGAACACTTTTGTTTAATTGTTTGAAATCTTTTATTATTTGTCTGATTTTGAATTTGAATCAGAATCGGTTTTGAACCAACGCGAGATTAGTAACAGTAATCGAGGTGACATGACATCATTAACAAAGGTTTACTGTAGCTTTATTATCCGGGCGTCACATCCATGGACTCAACATTAGTCATAAAGAACTCACATTCTTATTGCAAAAACCTATTAGTTATCGAAACAAAGTACTACGCGCATGCTCCTAGGGGATAGATTGGTAGGAAAAGACCATTGCTCATCCCCGACCGCCACTCATAAGGAAGGCAATCAATAAATAAATCATGCTCCGACTTCATCACATAACGGTTCACCATACGTGCATGCTACGGGAATCACAAACTTCAACACAAGTATTTCTCAAATTCACAACTACTCAACTAGCATGACTCTAATATCACCATCTTCATATCTCAAAACAATCATCAAGTATCAAACTTCTATTAGTATTCAATGCACTTATATGAGAGTTTTTATAATGCCTAAAAGCAAATTGCCATGTTGTTCTAAAGGACTCTCAAAATAATATAAGTGAAGCATGAGAGGTCAATTATTTCTATAAAATAGAACCACCGTCGTGCTCTAAAAGATATAAGTGAAGCACTAGAGCAAAAACTATATAGCTCAAAAGATATAAGTGAAGCACATAGAGTATTCTAATAAATTATAATTCATGTGTGTCTCTCTCAAAAGGTGTGTACAGAAACGATGATTGTGCTAAAATAAAAAGCAAAGACTCAAATCATACAAGACGCTCCAAGCAAAACACATATCATGTGGCGAATAAAAATATAGCTCCAAGTAAAGTTACCGATGAACGAAGACAAAAGAGGGGATGCCTTCCGGGGCATCCCCAAGCTTAGGCTTTTTGGTGTCCTTGGATTTACCTTGGGGTGCCTTGGGCATCCCCAAGCTTAGGATATTGCCACTCCTTGTTCCATAATCCATCGAATCTTTACCCAAAACTTGAAAACTTCACAACACAAAACTTAACGGAAAAATTTCGCGAGCTCCGTTAGCGAAAGAAAACAAAACACCACTTCAAGGTACTGTAATGAACTCATTCTTTATTTATATTGGTGTTAAACCTACTGTATTCCAACTTCTCTATGGCCTATAAACTCTTTTACTAACCATAGATTCATCAAAATAAGCAAACAACACACGAAAAACAGAATCTGTCAAAAACAGAACAGTTTGTAGTAATCTGTAGGTTTCGAATACTTATGGAATCCCAAAAATTCTAAAATTAATTTCTGGACGTGAGGAATTTATCTATTAATCATCTTTAAAAATAATTAAATAAATATAACTCTCCAGTAAAAAATGGCAGCAATTATCGCGAGCGCTAAAGTTTCTGTTTTTTACAGCAGGATCAAAAAGACTTTCCCCAAGTCTTCCCAACGGTTCTACTTGGCACAAACACTAATTAAACACAAAAAACACAATCAAAACAGAGGCTATATAAATTATTTATTACTAAACAGGAGCAAAAAGCAAGGAATAAAAATAAAATTGGGTTGCCTCCCAACAGGCGCTATCGTTTAACGCCCCTAGCTAGGCATAAAAGCAAGGACAGACCTAGGTATTGCCATCTTTGGTATTAGGAAAGAAAAGAGAAAATTTATTTTCTATAGCATTTGTCTTTCTATTTTGAGATAGCACATGGCCATTGATAGTGGAAGAGAGATTAAGCACGTTACGGAAATTAGCATCTAAGCTAGCCCTCATTTCTTTGATAGTTTCATTTTGGTAAAAGCACAAAAAAGAGGTAGATTCAACCTTCTCACTCATGGGGTGCCCAAATATAGTTTTCATACTTTCATAAGTATCAATGGGATCCCCCTCAAGAAAATCTTCTTCAAAGATAGAATCTAGAACTTGCTTGAATGAAGAGGGTAAACCAATATAAAAGCTTTTTAGGTAAACCTCAATTTGATATTGGGGCACATAGCTAGCTCGAATTCTTAATAGCCTATCCCAAGCGTCTTTCAAAGATTCATCAAGTAAATAATGAAAAATTCCGGGATCATCTTCATCAAAACTATTCAAACTCTCATTGATAACCCCGGTAGGTCTCTCCATAGCATCATTATTTATGAGCTTAGATAGGACAGAGGGACTATCCAAGGTAAAACCCAGGAGAGAACCCTTAGCCCTTTTTGAATCGGCCATGGTACAAGAAAACAAATGGGAAAGAGACGAATAAAACGGCAAGGGTGAACTGGGGGAGAGGAAAACGAGAGGCAAATGGTAGATAATGTAATGCGAAGGATAAGAGTTATGATGGGTACTTGGTATGTCTTGACTTGGCGTAGATCTCACCGGCAACGGCGCCAGAAATCCTTCTTGCTACCTCTTGAGCACTGTGTTAGTTATCCCTTGAAGAGGAAAGGGTGGTGCAGTAAAGCAGCATAAGTATTTCCCTCAGTTTTTGAGAACCAAGGTATCAATCCAGTAGGAGACCACGCGCGAGTCACCTCGTACCTACACAAACAAATAAGAACCTCGCAACCAACGCGATAAAGGGGTTGTCAATCCCTTCACGGCCACTTGCAAGAGTGAGATCTGATAGAGATAATAATAATAAGATAAATATTTTTGGTATTTTTATGATATAGATTGAAAGTAAAGATTGCAAAATAAAATAGATTGGAAACTTGTATGATGGAAAATAGACCCGGGGGCCATAGGTTTCACCAGTGGCTTCTCTCAAGATAACATAAGTATTACGGTGGGTGAACAAATTACTGTCGAGCAATTGATAGAATAGCGAATAATTATGAGAATATCTAGCCATGATCATGTATATAGGAATCACGTCCGTGACAAGTAGACCGACTCCTGCCTGCATCTACTACTATTACTCCACACATCAACCGCTATCCAGCATGCATCTAGAGTATTAAGTTCATAAGAACAGAGTAACGCCTTAAGCAAGATGACATGATGTAGAGGGATAAACTCATGCAATATGATGTAAACCCCATCTTTTTATCCTTCATGGCAACAATACAATACGTGTCGTTCCCCTTTCTATCACTGGGATCGAGCACCACAAGATTGAACCCAAAGCTAAGCACTTCTCCCATTGCAAGAAAGATCAATCTTGTAGGCCAAACCAAACTGATAATTCGAAGAGACTTGCAAAGATAAACCAATCATACATAAAAGAATTCAGAGAAGATTCAAATATTGTTCATAGATAAACTTGATCATAAACCCACAATTCATCAGATCTCGACAAACACACCGCAAAAGAAGATTACATCGAATAGATCTCCAAGAGAATCGAGGAGAACTTTGTATTGAGATCCAAAGAGAGAGAAGAAGCCATCTAGCTACTAGCTATGGACCCGAAGGTTCGAAGTAAACTACTCACAAATCATCAGAGGGGCCATGGAGTTGATGTAGAGGCCCTCCGTGATCAATGCCCCCTCCGGCGGAGCTCCGGAAAAGGCCCCAAGATGGGATATCTTGGGTACAAAAGGTTGCGGCGGTGGAAATAGGGTTTCGTGGTTCTCCTGGATGTTTGGGGGGTATATGGATATATATAGTAGGAAGGAGTACGTCGGTGGAGCAACGAGGGGCCCACGAGGGTGGAGGGCACGCCTCCTGCCTCGTGGCCTCCTCGATTGTTTCTTGACGTCCACTACAAGTCTCCTGGATCACATTTGTTCCAAAAACAACGCTCCCGAAGGTTTCATTCCGTTTGGACTCCATTTGATATTCCTTTTCGGTGAAACAGTAAAATAGGCAAAAAAACAACAATTTGGG
Organism: Triticum urartu; assembly: GCF_003073215.2. Classification (NCBI taxonomy): domain Eukaryota; kingdom Viridiplantae; phylum Streptophyta; class Magnoliopsida; order Poales; family Poaceae; genus Triticum; species Triticum urartu. Next base: position 420,335,220 of record NC_053024.1, read on the forward strand.
CTAGGCCTTCGGTTAATAGGTTAGCCCCAAAAATAATATAAAAGTGTAAAATAAAGCCCATTAACATCCAAAACAGGTAATATAATAGCATGGAACAATCAAAAATTATAGATACGTTGGAGACGTATCAACACGCCATTTCTGAAGATCAGGCGGCATCGGCAAGCAAGGAGCTGGCTTAAAAGGCTCTGGCCTTAGGGCTTTGAGTAAACGGTACAGCCCCGACGAGCACGCGGCGAGCGGCATGGTACTGAGATTGTCCACACGTGAAACAATGAGCCTCATTACCTCTGTGGGAGCGAATTCCAGCCACTCTTTCGGTGGACACTACTCGGTTCTGCCATTGTTAGTGCTTGGATTTCGGAAGAGGGGGGAGGCGCCTTAGCGGGGATGGAAGATTGGATGATTATGTGCGGACAAGGATGGAGAAATGAATATGTGCTGCGGGAAGTGGACAGGTGATGATGACTACAACATGCCGCTTGACTTACGAGACACATACCAGCAGCGTAGGGTCATATCGATGCCAGACAACTTGCTTGAGTACTTAGAATACAAGATTAAGGATGGATTTGTTTCTTTTTAACTTTTTGTATGAATCTGTAGCCAGCCTCCAAGTCATGTACATTGTACTGACATTGGAACCCATAGAGTACTTAGAATACGATTAAGGATGCAATTAACTTTTTATAGAGGGAGATTCATACATGCAATTAACTCAAATGGATTGGACGTGACTCTATTATTCTCCAACGGCAACCGGCAAATTTCCTCCCATGGGCCGGAGTAGGTTTCTTGGTCTGCATGCGGGGAGGGGTTTGATGGAGGCGAGGAGGCATGTTCAGCCAGGCGTCCAGCGAGCGGTGCAGTACTATTCAATTTGACAGCTACTAGTATATTACAAAAAAGAAAGAAGAGTAGTAGAGATAGAGATAAGAGTAGAGATAGAGACTAGGGAGGAGCACCATCTACTGTTTTGTGTGCTACTCCTACGCTCCATTCGGTGGCCGCAATGTCCCCTATAGCCACTCCCTCCTGCGCAACCTCTTCCTCAACGACATGGGCGACAACCTCAACGACAACGGTGCTGCTCCTGTTGCACCGTATGTGTTTCTGTCCTTCCTGTTCGAAATCGTGGTAGAATTCGTGTTTCTAGTCTGTGTCCTAGATTTGATCTGTTCATCTACTATGCTAGTCCACATGATTAGTCTAATCTCTGTTATAGCCGTCATGATTTATTTTGTGCTTATTCGGACTAAATCTTGTAGTAACTTGCTCATATATTCAACTAGCGCAATGCCCCCTACAGCCACTCCCGTTTCATGGATGGCCTGGTCGATGCCTCGAAGGAGCCCTTCGTCTACTACTATGAGTGCCCGATGCCATTTTGGGGCTCGCTGGCAGACATCGTGCACCTCACGCAAGCGTCCGTCTATCACTACTGGCCCACGGCGAAGAACATCAAGTACGAGACGTGCTACCCGTTTTCCGTGCCAGAGTCACTAGAGGATCACCGCCGCCTGCTAGTCTCGGAGGAGGACGACAGCGTCTTCCTCTTGATCGTGGGCACTGGCGAGGCCCGCGCAAGCCACTGCCCCGTCTCTATAGTGTGTGTCAGGAGCGACACCGCTGACGCTGACATTAACACGAGGCTGATGTACGGGTGCATGCTCACTGTTACTACCACGTGGGCGGTGACACTGGCTACATCAAGCTGACTAGGACTGTGCCGAGCTGGGACCTTCCCGCCGATGTGGACATGGAAGACGCATGGTATGATCCCCCCCCCCCAACGTGTTGCGCGGGGACTCCAAGGAGGTTCACCTAGACATATGCATTACCAAGTTAAATGTTCATCATTAGTCTTCGCTCAATGTAATCCATTGTCTAAGCATGTAGAGACTTCCATGCATGATCTTGCTCTATTGGAGTATCACGCATGAATAAAAGTGTATCCATTTATGGTTTAGTCTAGAATCTTCCATGTATGAATTTTTACTACAGTACTGGTGAAAGACTTATGATGAACCATTTCTTACATCTCCTCTGCCCCCTTCCAAGTCATCCTAATTTAATCCCTCCATCTATGCGTATAAGGGCATGGTTAATACTTAATAGTATAGCCAAATGTTGACTATAAGAAAGTGCCATGTCATCTGTACCCAACATGTATAACAATCGATACTCAAACACTAATTCTTAAAGATAATTTCTTGCAAAGCACAATAAGTGTTATTTCTACACAAGTTTTGGATGCAGGTTGAACAGTTGAACGCTTTTGTTTGCAAAAGATACTTTTTTATATGTTTCACCCGGATGTTTGTGACCTCTAGAGATGAAATAATATCCAAAGAAACCTATCGATACCCGTTACACATGAGATGACCCCCACATCCTTTGTCAAAATAAACAACTCCCCGATCAATGCATTTCACTGTTCCGTGCAACGCACGGGCACCTTACTATAGATTAGTACGACCAAAAATTGAACTAACATTCTATATAGTATGATAAATGCTGATGCATGTCACCTAAAATTATATCATTGAAAACTATGTTCAAATACGAATCCAATGATATAGTTTTTGTTGACACGCACTAACATTTTGTCAGTTAAATCTTCAGTCAAATTCAATGGGGGACTAATAAACCACGACCGATGTAGTACTAGTGTAGAGGGCGGCGCTGCACGCGAGTCTCACCCCGCTCGTGGCGCGGCAGTAAAGCCGTCATATCACAAAACCCAACCACTCCCAGTAATAAGTGGCCTGGTAAAATAAACGGACAAGCAACCATCACATCCCTCCGTCTTTTTTGCATTTCATCTCTCAGCATTTACTTTCTCTGGTTCATCTCGCACACTCGATCCCTAGCTACTACTCCTAGTATCCCTAGCTACTACTCCTAGGGTCAGTTCTTTTGGTGGCTTAAAAAATAAGGCGTCTCTTCCCCAGCTTTTCACATAAGACTAGTCACAATGGAGAGTAACATTAAGGCGCCTCACCTCATTTATTTGGGCTTCTAAACTACTACTAGTACCTCCGTCCTGGTTTATTCCTCACCATTGTAATTTGTGCTAAATTTTGACAAAAGATTTAACTGATAAAATGTTAGTGCATGTGACATGCACAAACATTTCATTAGTTAAATTTATGGTCAAAATTTGACACAGATTACAATGGTGACTAGTAAACCAGCATGGAGGTAGTAGTTATGGGATTACTACTAATCTAGAAGCCTAAAAGATCTGGCCTCTAGTACTCCTAGTAGTAGTACTCAAGTTGGAATTCCAATTGCACGACACAACTTGTTAGGCAAAAAATTCGATACAGGGTGTAGGTAGCAGTTTAGGAATTTGCATGCCTTCCCGACCAGTGAGATACTACTCTGTATAAAGTACAGTAGAAAAGTAACCACAAAGAAGGAAGCTAAAAGTAAACAATCAAACGAGCATTTTTGCATTTGTTTTGCATTGAATCGTTTCACAAGCTTGACTAGTGTTGTTTTTCTGCTTTTACAAAAACCGCATCGTAATGTTAAAACATGCATTTGCACGTACATAAGTAATAGTAGTACTCCCTCCGTCTAGGTGTATATGTCTTCCCTCCTTCTTGGTCACGGTGCACAACCAAAGATGACTTATTCACCTAGATAGAGGGCGTAACACAGTCCGCAAGCATATAGAGAGAGAGATGTGTAGTGCGATAGTATATAGTAAAGTTTGTGCTATATGCACGTACTTACAAAATGCGTATGGATACACAAGGTTTCCAAACTTTTCCTTTTACATACTTAATTAAGGACGCTAATAACTCCCGAACATTCGGGATTTATCATTTGCGTCCCAAAACTAATGAGATCGCCTTACCAAACAAAATTATAATCCTAATAAAAGCCACGGCGCTCGCAGGAGCGCTTGCAGCGCACCACGAGTGCCCTGGTGCGCGGCCGTTTGCTAGTGCACCGACACAACGCCTCTTCCTTAGCCTCGCAACTCGCGAGGTGCTGATTGGCGGCTTGCCAGCGGGCGAGCGCGATCTCATCAGTGTGGTGATCCGGCGCCAATAGGTACTCCTCCTCGCTAGAAGCGTGCACCCTGTCCATGTACCGTCAAGCATAGATGAGGCGCTTGGGCCTGACTGCACTCAGGGATTTGGCACAGGCGTCCTCCGCCACCCTCATGGCCCTCGCGCGAGCCTTCTACCAAAGAGCCAATTTCCTGAGTCTCTGGGGCGCAACATAGGCTTGCCAGGCAGCTTGCCCCGCGGCGCGTGAGGGAGTCCTGGATTAGGGGGTCTCCGGACAGCCGGACTATATCCTTTGGCCGGACTGTTGGACTATGAAGATACAAGATTGAAAACTTTGTCTCGTGTCCGGATGGGACTTTACTTGGCGTGGAAGGCAAGCTAGGTAACACGGATATGTATATCTCCTCCTTTGTAACCGACCTTGTATAACCCTAGCCCCCTCCGGTGTCTATATAAACCGGAGAGTTTTAGTCCATAGGACAACATACAATCATACCATAGACTAGCTTCTAGGGTTTAGCCTCTTCGATCTTGTGGTAGATCAACTCTTGTAATACTCATATTATCAAGAACAGTCAAGCAGGACGTAGGGTATTGCCTCCATCAAGAGGGCCCGAACCTGGGTAAACATCGTGTCCCCTGCCTCCTGTTACCATCCGCCTTAGACGCACAATTCGAGACCCCCTACCCGAGATCCGCCGGTTTTGACACCGACATTGGTGCTTCAATTGAGAGTTCCACTATGTCGTCATCATAAGGAAGATGGCTCGCCTCGTTGTCAAGGACAACATCACCTCTGGGGGAGCCCTGGCTGTAGGCCAAACTCTCCGACGAGGTGGCTTCATCATGACTGCCCGCTCGGCCAGTGCGCCGACAATGACCTCTCGGATCATTGAAAATGTCCTCCACATCGGCTCAAAATTTGCCGAGCAGATGGATCCAATGGAGCTCTCCTCTTTGAACGAGCTCTTGGATCGCATTGCCGCTCTAGGAGTCACTACGGACTATGATCGGATCGGGCTTAAACCTGACCAAAGGGAGATTAAATCTCCGCCGGTCACCCATCAGATAGCGGTGGTGGAGGAGCAATGCGGCAATTCTCCCTCTATCCTGAGGACGAACTATGTTTGAATTCCCGAGCTCTCCGAACAGGATACTAGCTCACGGGAGGACACGGCCCTAACCCTGAATCCAGAATCAGGCCGCATACCGAACCCACAGGGCAACATCCCGGAGCCCGAACTTCCAAGATCGGAAACTCCCCTACCCCGGGATCACAGATTGGGTCAAGGTCTGGACTTAAATCCACCCACCCACCCATATACAAACGATCTTTCCCACATTAGGCAAGCGCCCCAAGAGACAGTACATCACTATTGGGCCAGATTCCTCCTTGTAATGAACAAGGTCAAGGACTGTCACAAGGAAGATGCAATTTCGTTCTTTTGCAACAATTGCACGGACAAGGGATTCCTCAACTCCATAAGTCGCCGTGATGTAGCACACTTCTCCGACTTGGCGGCCATAGTACAGAAATACTGTGCGATGGAAAGTGCCTGGAAAACCCAACAACAATTTTGGGATAATCCGGCTCTGACAAAACCCCCAGTCCGAACTAAAAGGGTGCACTCTCATAAGTCGCCCGACTCAATTACAAAGAAGCAAAAGCCCACTACAGGGCGTGGAACCGTATTGGAGGGATGGCTCAATGGGTCCAGCAAAATCCATAGTACAGCGGATACCATATCAACACACAGCCTTAGAGCATGTTGGGTACTCCGGCAGGTGGCCAAAAGCGGTGAGGATCTTCTCACCCAAAATACCTCAGAGCACCTTCCCACGGATAACAACATAGTATTAGTGGTCTTCGAGACCTTCGCCTCAAATAATAGGCGTAAGCGAGCACTCTGCAGCCTTGCCGAAGTCTGCCACGTGGCAGCAATAAATCCATGCAGTGACACGGCTATCACCTTCAATGCCAGTGACGAACCTAAATTCTGAACAGCCCGAGCACCAGCCGCTTTGGTCCTCAGTCCAATTGTGGATGGCTTTCGGCTCACTAAGGTGCTCATGGACGGCGGCAGCGGATTAAACCTCATTTATGAGGAAACTCTCCACAAAATGGAAATAGACAACAACCGTATTGAGCAAAGCAGTACGACCTTCTGAGGAATCATCCCTAGTCGGGAGGTCCGTTGCGCTGGGAAAATCACACTTGATGTGGTATTCGTCACTCCAGAGAATTACAGGTCCGAAGAAATTACATTCCAAGTGGCCCCATTTAGTAACGGATACCACGCCCTTCTAGGGCGGGAGGCATTCATGATTTTTCAAGCCATACCCCATTACGGGTACATGAAGCTCAAAATGCCCGGACCCAAGGGAATTATCACTATAGCTAGTGATCCGGACATAGCACTCCGCGCCGAGAACAAAACAGTCGCACTAGCCCTCGAGGCATTATCCGAAGCCCTTGTGGCGGAGGAGTTAACCGCGCTGCGCTCCATGGTGGACAGGGACGACGTGATACTAGACAAAAGATCCAAGTCCACCTCCTTTAAACCAGCAGACGAAATAGTTAAATTACAAGTCCATCCAATGGACCCTACAAAAACAGCATCCATTGGGGCACAGTTAGACCCCGCTGTAGACGCCGCACTACGGGAATTTCCGCGCGAGAATTGGGATATATTCGCCTAGCATCCTTCAGACATGCCAGGAATCCCACGCAGATTGGCCGAGCACAGCCTTAATATTCTAAAAGGATTCAAGCCAATCGAGCAGACTCTTCGGCGTTTCTCTGAACCTAAGCGACAAGCCATGGGAGAGGAGCTGGCCAAGCTACTGGAAGCCGGATTCATTAAAGAAATAAAACATCCGGATTGGCTAGCAAACCTGGTGATGGTACCAAAGAAGGACAAATCCTGGCGCCTATGTGTCGACTTCAAAGACCTTAATAAAGCTTGCCCAAAGGATCCCTTCCCACTCCCTCGAATCGATCAAATCACCGACGCTACCGCAGGACACGAATCATTGGGCTTCCTCGACGCATACTCCGGTTACCACCAGATTAAGATGGCAGAGTCTGATCAAGCCGCGACGGCATTTATAACGCCATGCGGCCCTTTCTTCTTTAACACAATGCCCTTAGGGCTCAAAAACGCCGGCGCAACATATCAGCGCATGATCCAGACATGTCCGGAGAAGCAGATTGGTAAGACTGTGGAGACATATGTAGACGATGTGGTCATTAAAACCAGACACGTCGACTCTTTAATAGACGTCTTGAGGCTCACGTTCACCAATCTCCGAACATACGACATTAAGCTCAATCTGGAAAAATGCGTTTTCGGCGTTCCTACCAGAAAGCTCCTGGGCTTCATCGTCTCCAGTAGAGGAATTGAAGCAAATCCGGCTAAAATCCGAGCTCTGTCACAGTTGGCTATCCCAAATGACCTCAAGCAAATCCAAAAATTTACTGGACGTGTGGCGGCTTTAAGCCGCTTTATCTCCCGATTAGGAGAAAAGGCACTTCCCCTTTATCGCCTTCTTCGGCGCACCGAACACTTCGAGTGGACGGACGCAGCCACGGCCGGACTGGAAGAAATAAAAGCCATCCTGGCCACCAACCCAATCCTGGCCGCGCCAACTGTTGGCGAACCAATGCTATTATATATAGCGGCAACTCACCAAGTTGTAAGCGTAGTGCTCGTCGTCGAACGAGAGATGGACGGACATAAATTCCCACTTCAAAAGCAAGTATATTATGTATCCACCGTCCTCACTCCATGCAAATCATGGTACCCACATTACCAAAAGATAGCATACGCGGTATTTATGGCATCCCAGAAATTACGACACTACTTTCAAGAGTGTTCGATTATGGTGGCCTCCGAAGTACCACTCAATGACATAATAAACAACCGCGATGCCATGGGACGGATTGCCAAATGGGCCATCGAGCTCCCCCCGTTCGACATAACATATAAGCCACGACAAGCCATTAAGTCACAAGTACTGGCCGATTTCGTAGCCGAATGGACAGAAGCCGAACTCCCTAAAGAGTACTGTGCATACTCCAATTGGATCATGCACTTCAACGGCTCTAAAATGCTGGCTGGTCTGGGGGCTGGCGTCGTCCTGACATCCCCCACCGGAGATACGGTGCAATACATGCTCCAAATACTATATACAGACTCCAACAACGCAGCCGAATACGAGGCCCTACTACACGGCCTCCGGATGGCAGTCTCCATGGGCATCCAACGCCTAGAGGTGCGTGGGGACTCGAACCTCGCAATATCACAAATAAATGGAGACTTTGATGCCAAGGATACGAAAATGGTGGCATATTGCAACGCCGTCCTCAAAATGTCAGCTCGGTTCGAGGGGCTTGAATTCCATCATGTGGCTCGGGAAAACAACCAGGCGGCGGACATCCTAGCCCGTATCGGCTCTAAACGCGACCCTGTCCCACCGAACATCTTCCTGGAAAGACTGTTTAAACCATCCGTGGTATGGGAAGGGGACACCGGCAAAAATAGTCCGGACCCGGCCACAACCCCAGATGCCGAACACTCTGACACAATCGGAGGCTCTGCCACCGAAATAACACCTTCAGCCCACGTGATAATGGCCGTCATCGCCCTATGGACAGAACCATTCCTGGCCTACCTAACCAGACAGGAATTACCCGAGGACCAAATCGAGGCCCACTGCATAGTGCGGCGATCTAAAGCCTACAAGGTCCATGAGGGAGAGCTTTATAAGAAAAGCACAACCGGAGCCCTTCAAAGGTGCATCTCCAAAGAGGAAGGGCAGAAGCTTTTGGCAGAAATTCATGCCGGACTCGGCGGCCACCACGCCGCAGCCCAGGCCCTTGTAAGCAAGGCCTTCCGTACAGGTTTTTATTGGCCGACGGCCTGGGCAGATGCACAGCATCTGGTACAACATTGTGTCGGTTGCCAGCTTTTTGCAAACCAAAGCCAGATGCCACCTACCGCCCTCCAAACAATCCCCATTACTTGGCCCTTTGCGGTCTGGGGGATCGATATGGTCGGACCCCTCAAAGGGGGAACCCATAAGAGAAAATACTTACTGGTCATGGTGGATAAATTCACCAAATGGATAGAAGCCAAACCTGTCAAATCGGCTGAATCCGGACCGGTGATAGACTTCATATCCAGGGTTGTAGACCATTATGGCGTCCCCCACAACATCATCACTGACAACGGCATGAACTTTATAGCTGACGAGGTGAATCTTTGGTGCAGCAACATGGGCATCAAGCTCAATTATGCTTCTGTCTATCATCCGCAAACTAACGGTCAAGTCGAACGAGCAAATGGTCTTATCATGAGCGGCATTAAACCTAGATTAGTCCGGTCTTTAAAGGAATCAGACACTCATTGGGTAGAGGAGCTCGACTCTGCACTATGGGGGCTGTGGACCACGCCAAATCGCACTACCGGATACACACCGTTTTTATGGTGTACGGCGCTGAGGCGGTGCTGCCTTGCGACATAATTCATGACTCACCTCGAGTGCGCATGTACGAAGAAAGAGAGGCCGAGCTCGATCGGCAGGACAGTTTGGATGCCCTGGAGGAGGAGCGCGACGTGGCAAAAGATCGTTCCGCATTCTATTAGCAACAGGCTCGAAGGTATCAAAGCAGAGAAGTGCGTGCCAAAACCTATAACGTTGGCGAACTAGTTCTATGCCTGCTGGAGAAGAAAAAGAACAAGCTCTAGCCCAAATGGGAAGGTTCCTTCATTATCGACCAGGTTTTGACCGGTGAAGCATACCGTCAGCGGGATGCATCGAATAATCGACTCGACCCAAACCCATGGAAGGCAGCTAGACACCGAGGATTCTACGCCTAGCGTCGGATTCTATGTTCGTCTCCTTACCTCCATGAATTTTTTGCACACCTGTTTTTTCTCTCTTTCTTTCCCTCTTCTCTCTTCAAGGCCCTAAGGGGCTACATTTGTGTCTTGGTTAAAGAATCTTGACGCGCTAACCATGCTCAATATACCTGGGGGCTTCCTATACAGAAGCTTAATCTAATTACCTTTTCGGGCTTTATGCCCCGCACATGTGTTATTCTTCCGCATGTACCTTTTTCGCCATTATATGCATCGATATGACTTAAGTTTTGGCCAATCTGGGTTGCCTGGCTCTTGTATTTGTGCCCTACGTTCCCGTTGATTCGGCTAGGGCATAAGGGGAGCACCTCTGTGATTGTTACTGCCGGGTCAGCCGGATGTGTACCTCATACTGGGTGAAGCCGAAAGCTAGCATTCTTAAGGGAATGTTCGGTCGGTGAATAAAAGCTGACTTTCATTTAAATTACTACACACCCCAGATGTTTTTAACCTGCGTCTCGCAGTTCGGACATGCACATTAGGGCAAGCGTACCCAGGGAAAGGAACCCTTAACGGAACTATTCTCCCTGGAAGATGTTTCTTACTATCCATGTAATATAACATAGCTTGTTGGGCACTTGTCTGTTCAAGCACTTATGACCCCTACGCTTGGTTTCCATGCATACCCCGGTTTTTATCTAACTGAGTGGGTATTCGGATACACTCCGGACTATCGGGTCCAGAGGTTGAAGCGAAAAGGTCCGCCATGACAAATGATTTACAATCCGGCTAGGGACATTACATATGTCACTTGAAGTACATGGTCACTAAGACCGATTAAATTCTTCTTCTATACCCTCCAACAGGCTGTCTAGCCTACAATCCTGTTGGGAATACTTTGTGGCTAATTCTACTTTATCATACACTAAACTGACGGGGGGTCTCTTTCCCATCGGGCCCCATAGGTCTCACCTCGGCCATGTGGTTTGGGTCAGCCTTGGTATATCATGTCTTCACCATAGCCCAGGCTTCCCTCGCACCTTGAGCTTCTCTATAAGCTCCCACATGCCTCCTGGCGGGGACGCGGATGGCCACAAGGCTTGAGCAATACTCTGCATCACCTGCCGAACTTCTTCGTGCAGTTGTGAGAGCTCTGGTAGAAGATCACCCGAAGACCCGGGCATCTCCTCCGTGAGACGACCCGTCAGCATACCTACAAACATAACGCTATTAGCAGGCTTCTCCGCCGAACTCCTTTAAAAAGTTCGTTCAAGCACTTACTAAAAATGCCGCGCTGAAGCCGTTTATTCTCCTTCACGGAGTCCGCGAGCTGGGCTCGGACATCCTTCAGTTCCACGCCCAGCCGGATATTGGCATCTTGGAGATCATTTTTCTCCTGCCTGACTCGCGTCAGCACGCGCTTGCCAGCATTTCGCTATCGATCATCACATGCCGTATCCGGCTCCACGGCCTCCGGATTCACTCCGGGGCCACCTACAACATCCACCTACAACATCTATTGTTAGGTGTGCATACATGTCGCATACTACTTGGTACCGATATTCTTTGCAATAGACAAAAAAGTTACCAGGGGGCCTTTTTGGACTCCTTCAATGTGGCAACAGCGGCTTCTAGCTGGGCCTTGCATTCGCCCAGCTCTTGAGATAGTTGGGAATTCTTCTCCGTAAGAACCTGCACAAATAATGATCCTTAAATCAGTTGCGTCAACTGTTTCAAGTCTTAGGGGCTACTGATACATATAATCGTCAGATTTTCTTACCCGTATATCCCTTACATACTGGTTCGTGGCTCTGGCTAGACCATTTTGAGCAGCACGGAGGTACGCATCTCCAGAATTGAAGGCATCAAATGCCTCTGGTGAGAAGCAAGCGTCATGGAGTACAGCCCGGCGATGCCTATGATTCATGGTGCTCTCCACTTCTGAATTTGTAGTGGATAGTCTATCTGCATCCTCTGTAGGAGGAGCATCCGGCGTCCGCCCCATGTTGGCCTCCACCTCTGTGTCCGGCCCTGGAGCCCGACTGGCGGAAGCGTGATCGGCAGCCTCTCCGGATATACTCCGGCGAGCGTTTTTTCTATTAAAGAAGCATGGATGTCATTGCATTTTGAGAAAGACGACAACCACGGAGCGAGGTTTTGTGTCATACCTCTGTGCCGGCGTCTCCGTCCTGACCGCCTTCCTTTTTGGCCTACCCGGCTTCGATGCCTCTTGTTGGCGAGTTGTTGTGGGTTCGGCACGGCGTCCTGAAAGCCTTCCGTGTAAAACACCATTTTGTACTGTAGGTGAAGTGTCTAAAAGGGGATCCTATTTTTGGGAGTTGCGATTTTGGTTTTTCTTACGTGCGACGCAGGGAGCAGTCCGGGGTAGTCGGCCCTTATGGCCACCATGGCATCATCGCAGCTCAATTGATAGAATTGCATGTCTATCAGCTCCACGAATATGTCCGGATCCTCTTCGAGTCCGGGACCGAGGGCCCGGCCAGGGTCCTCTGGTTGTGGAGATGGGCTGTTGACCTCCCTTACAGCTTTTCGCAGTTCCTGCCGTCAAATGGCAAGGTGAGTACCTACGACGAAGAATGCGGGAAGAATGGGAGTAAAGAGGTATAACTCACCCAGCTTGGAGGGTTGTACATGTAGAATCCATCCCGTGGCTTGATACGGATGAACTCCTCTTCCTCTCCCTTGAGCAACTCGGACAGAATTTTTGCTAAAGCAGCAGCGGAGTCCGGTCCCTTACACCCGCAATGGGTGGCATCATCTTCCCCGTTAAAACACCACAGGGGGTGCCCTCGATATTGAAGTGGCTGCCCTCCCCGCGTTATGCATATTGACATAACCTCGATTATTGTCAATCCTGATTGAGCTAGCGCTTTAATCTGGTTCATCAGGTAAAGGACTTTTCCGTTGTCTTCCTCCTGGGGGCTCCGTGGGCGCCAGCTTTGGTGTTTCTTCAGAGGAGCATTGTTGAACTCATGAAGACCCCGCCGAACAGGGTCTGGAAGGGGGACGTCCTCCATATAAAACCACTCTGAAGGCCAGTCTTCGGGCGTCTTCTTTGGAGTACCAGACAGGTATCCGGTTTTGGTGATGCGCCATATTTCGGCTCTGCCCACTTGATAAAGTGACCCCTTCTGTGTGTGGGCACAAGGCAAAATAACCTTTTCCATAGCTCGAAATGAGCCTCGCAGCCCAGAAATAGCTCGCAAAGGGCAACGTAGGCGGCGATGTGTAATATGGAAGCAGGGGTGAAATTATGCAGTTGGAGACCGTAAAACTCCAGGAGCCCGCGGAGGAACAGATGAATTGGAAATCTGAGTCCCCTTAGTAAGTACGGAACAAGGCACACCCGCTCCCCCTTAGAGGGGCTAGGGAAGCTCTCCGCTTGCTCCCCACCATTATAGGTGGCGAGCCCGGCTCGGACGGGGACCATATATGCTGGAGGGAGAAATCCCTGTGTCTGCAGCTCTACTAATCGACTGAGTGGGACTGAACACCTCTCCCAATCACCGGGCTTAGGGCTACGGGGGCGGGAGGAGGAGCTGCGGTGGTCGGCCATGTTGGAGTGGATTTTTTCCGAAGCACGCTCCGATGGATTCTCATCGTTGGAGGATGGTATGGATTGGATCTAAGAATCCCCATCCCATTAATAGGTAATTTATTTACCTGGCTAGGGGGCGAATGTAAAAACGCCCTGGCTCCTCGTATTCGTTCGACGCGTGGAAGATAGCCCTTATTGAGCACAGAAGCCAAGAAGTCTAACATTTATGGGGCCGGACACTACTTAATAGACATTCAAGATTTGGAGAAGAACCCGCCTTGCAATGCCGAAGACAATAATGCATGCCAGACTCAACGTCATTGAAGCCTGGTTCGGGGGCTACTGAGGGAGTCCTAGATTAGGGGGTCTCTGGACAGCCGGACTATATCCTTTGGTCAGACTGTTGGACTATGAAGATACAAGATTGAAAACTTCGTCTCGTGTCCGGATGGGACTTTACTTGGCGTGGAAGGCAAGCTAGGCCACATGGATATGTATATCTCCTCCTTTGTAACCGACCTTGTATAACCCTAGCCCCCTCCGGTGTCTATATAAACCGGAGGGTTTTAGTCCATAGGACAACATACAATCATACCATACGCTAGCTTCTAGGGTTTAGCCTCTTCGATCTCGTGCTAGATCAACTCTTGTACTACTCATATTATAAAGAAAAATCAAGCAGGACGTAGGGTATTACCTCCATCAAGAGGGCCCGAACCTGGGTAAACATCGTGTCCCCTGCCTCCTGTTACCATCCGCCTTAGACGCACAGTTCGGGACCCCCTACCCGAGATCCACCGGTTTTGACACCGACAGCGCGCTTCTCTTCCTTGGCCTTCTTCTCCGCCTCTATTTTGGCGTGCTCTGCCAAAGGCAAAGCCTCCCACAAGGCGACATCCATTTCTTTCCGAAGCTCCTCAAGGCTGGGGGGCTCGGCGGGCGGCACGGCATTCTCCTCATAGCGGGGAGCCGACCCATGCTTCGACGTGCGTGCTGGCAAGATTGGGAACGCCGACGCGCCCACCTCAACGCATCGCGGCAAGGACCGGAACACCGATGCGTCCTCCTCGACGCGTCGCGGCAAGGAGAGGAACGTCGAAGCATCCTCCTCGACTAGTGGCGGCGAGGAACGGAGCGGCGACGCGTCCTCCTCGACTAGTGGCGGCGAGGAACAGAACGGTGACGCGTGACCGTCCGCGCGGTGCAGCAAGGGGCATCTAGGGCTTGGGAGGGGGATTCCGTGGTGGTCGATGTGAGAGGGAGGGGAGGAGATAGCGATGAACGTGAGCATTGTTCCGAATGCCGTAGGAGGCGCAGTATTTATAGCGAGCAATGGCACACCTACATAATATATGGATTGAGCTTCACTGACTTAACTGCAGGTCCAGTTGCGTCACTAGCATGCGGGCCAAGTGCCTGTTGGGCCCACATGTTAGTGACCCAATGCACCTACAGTTAAGTAACTCAAGCAGCTATGTGGGCATATTTGTTGGAGTAAATTACGGGTGAGGGAAGGGGTGGAAATATTGCTGGTCAAAACGGATTGGACGAGCGCAGGGGAGGAGAGTCATGCATGCAGATTTTTCCACAGGGAGTGGAGTGGTGGGACTGCTGGAGGGAGAAGGAGAGTCAAGCAGGCGTTCAAATTTTAAGGTGCACTAAATTATTGCATGCGATGATTAAGGCTGGCCATAGTGGTGGTAATGTGGTACTCCCTCCTTTCCAGTTTATAGGGCTTAGTTTTAAAATCTCTTCAACCAAGGTAGATGATGAATGGTGCAATTAATTCCATAGTTTGCAAAAGTAATTAATTAGTACTCTCGTTTTTCTGAAAAATTTGTGCAAACCGATGCATTAATTACACCACATGCATGCATGACCACTCCTATAAAAATCTCATTTGGTAGTGATAGTATGCCTGCCTCTGGACAACGCGAGCCGTTCGATCTACTTGGAACCAACGGCTAAGATGTGTGTGCATAGAGACATGGCCTTGCCACCGGAGGTACTATATAGCAGATATTTACCCACCTCTGCCACTGTATAAAATACAGAACTACTCATTCCGGCCTCATTTCCTTTCTGGTTCATCTCCTTGCATTCTTTCCAGCGGCGGCGAAGGTTCCTGAAGTGGAGTCCAGTCTCTAGAAACCACTACAAAAACTATTCCACCACCTCTATGTTGGTAAGAGTAGGTGAAATTTTTGAATCGAGCCCTTTAAACTAGAAGCGAGGTAGTAGTACTCTAATAGCTAACCTTGTTGTGATGACTAGATAGGACATGGCACGCACCTGGACGGAGGAACTAATCTGCATTGTGCATTTAAGTTTTGTCTGAAGTCAATGTACCTCTACTTTGACCAAACTTATAGAAAAATGTACATCAACATTCACAATGTCAAATCAATATTTTTATACTCATTATAAAACGTAGTTTTTATACTTATTATAATCAGTATTGTAGATATTGATATTTTTAGTATACATTTGGTCAAAAACTTTGCAAACGGTTGACGGGAGTAAAAAGGACCAGAGGGAGTATCATGCATGCGGAGTAGGCAAAAAAATTGCTCATTTATAGCCGGTCAAAGTCTCAAAGGGCGCGGCCGCGCGAGGGAGGCGAAGGTCATGGGAGGCGCAACGGTTGAGGGAATTAAGTGAAGTTACATCCATGCGCCGGCATGGCATGTGAACAGGCAGAAGCTATACCGTCAGGCCTACGATATGGGTCTAGTAGACATGACATCTAGTGGGTCCCGCGTAGTACTCGGGAACTCTTTGGGGACTTGCAGCCGTTTCTCGGCCAAGCCAGCAACCCCACGCCGTTCGCACGCCCTACTCGTCCCCGTCTTCTACCTTACAATAGTTCGCTCCCAGTCGTCCCGTCCTTTCACATTACACCAGTTCAACTTCTCGTAACCCTCCTCCAAAATACATGGCCTCCCAAATCTCCATGGTCGCCGCTGAGTACCAGGTTAGAGCCATCTCCGGCAATGATTTCATCGTCATCTACACCCATGGATCCGCAATGGTGAAAGCATGCCTTGCTCGCTTCCTACGCATGTTCAACAGTTCAAAGGATGAATGGATCGCTGGGCTAGATGTTGAGTACACCACAATCCTAGAAAGTGAGAAGATTCTAAAGGAGGCGGAGAAGAAGAAGAGCGCCGTGATCCAGGTTTGCGTACATAACGTGTGCTTGGTCTACCACATATGCCATGTCGACGTTGAGTGCCAGGATTTTAATAACCTCCTCAAGGACGAAAGAGTGAAATTCGTTACTGTAGACTTTAGTAATGATAGGGATGTCATGGGTCGGATAGGCCTCATTGTAGGCCAGCCCTTCGATCTCCAGAAGGCAAGCCTAGTGTCCTCCTCTCAGCCTTCAATGTTGACCCTGGCAGCAGCCATGATTGATCCTTCGTACACTAAACTGAAGAAACCTCACCACGAGTTTCATCATGCATGGGAGTCGAAGACAATAGATGAAGATCACATCTTGTACGCAGCAATGGATGCCTACCTTTGTTTAAATATCTACAAGGGTTGGATGAATAAGCAGAGCCCAGTGTCCAGTTCAAGCAAAGAAGCGGCAACGAAGAGGAAGAGGAAGAGGGATGAGGACGAAGTCGAGGACGTGGACTCGGACTCCGAGTAAGGTGGCAGTGCCGTCGCTCATGCTGGTTCTACTACAGTGTCAAGCGGACTAGTTGCTTAGTTTTGTTTCAGGGGTGTGTTGCGCTGAGCCCCCAGTAGAACTATGTTTATGTTCTTTCTCTTTATTTGAACTTTATGTTTTTTCTCGTTATTTGAACACTTTAGTACATATGGTAGTACTAGTACTATGTCTTACTACTGTTCTTCTTGCAGTTGGTAATACTTCTCGTATCTTCGTGTTCCTACTGTACTTAATACGTTCGTAATAGTAGTATAATTTGGGTCAGTCGATTTGTGAAATAAGTTCGATGGAGTGAAGGAAGAAGACGGCAGAGAAGTTACCCCAGTATTATATTAGGGTGGCAGGGTACCCATGAAATATCTAATGAGTGTTGGATGTGGAATGCAGTTCGCCAAAAAAAAATGGATCGTGCCCTGGGTTAAACGGATGGCGGGGGTGGGGAAGCATGGTGATGGCAGGTGGCTTAGGGGAGGTCGGGGCAGCGGCGGCAGGCGATTAGGCGTGTGGCGGGATAAGAAGCTGAACAGTGCATCTATTTCGGAGGTTGAAGAAGCCCTTCTAGCCATCCATGTTGCATCCAGCGGCTCACAAGAGTCGAATGACCCAAATTGCTCCTTCAGATTGTAGGATCCACATGGCATTCAAGGTCTCGAAGGTAGATTTTGCGTTCGCACCTGGTTTGTGGGCTCGGCGCAGACGCGACCGGCTTCCTCCGTGATAGCCACCATGCACGCCTTCTCCGCGCGGGCGAAGACGACAATGACATGCTAGTTCCTCCTTGCCGGTGTGCTGAAGCACGGGCTCGTCCTCCTCTTCGTACGCGGTGTGCATAGACGCGGCTCCACCAGCTGCTCGCGTGCTTGGCAGCATGGCGGCATCGCGAGGAGGGACTGCAGATGACGTGAGTGGGCGAGCCTTCGGCTTCATGGTACAGGGATGGCGGGGATGGGCGAGAAATGGTTGGCCGGAGCAGGGGGCGCCGACATGCGCAACGGCGGCGGCGACATATTGATGAGTGCGCGTATGGGAGCTTAGTTTAGTTTTATATAGGGTTGGTCAAACTTAAAACAAAATCGTACTAGTACACATAAACATTAGACTGAGGCAGCGCTAATATTAGTTACCACGGCCATGATACAGAATCCTATGCAAGCGCGTGAACCGCGGCTGCGTGGTCGATCGAACGGTGCGTCACCGTGTCGCGCTCGAAGGATATCCACCGAACCTTTTTGTGTGTGTGAAAACAATCCCCGAATATTACTCAACTTTTTTTCCTGGAAAAGTTCTTGACGCTACAATATTTTCCATATATTTGAATTTAGCTCCAGTTCGTGTTTATTTGGATTTGGACGTTTTAGGTGCACCCTAGTTTTTTTAATACTGATTTTGTGTGTGTGACTGAGAGAGAACGTGTGTATGTGTCCATATGTGTGTTGTGGCAGAAGGGCAATGTGGAGATGGTGTGCGTGTGATATAGACACAGAGAGGTGTGAATGTGCAAATGACCATGCATGAGTGAGACATAGACAGATGCCGATACGTTGTGTATACGTGAGAGAACAGTCTTCTATTTGTACTTGTGTTTGTGTGTGAGAGAGAGAGGAGCATCCGTAACACAACAACCACCTCTCTCGATTCGTCTTTCCCTCGCACGATCGCATGTAACACATGTATCAACGCACACATTTTGACACCCTCACCCGACCCCTGCCCACCTCAAGGCACGCACATCGCTCTCTATCTTGCACACACAATCTCTTCGTGAAAACCCTATTTAGTATGTAGCTTTCTGTCACATACACACACATTTCTCTCCATAGGTTTAATTTCTCTCAATACCTGACACACACACACACACACCCTCCCCCGAGCACACAATTCATCCCCATCCAAGGCTATATGGCGACCACTCTCGGTTGTGCTGCTCTGCACCCTAGCATGCACAACACTTCAATCTTCAAAGAGGGCATCGAGGAGATCGAAGACGGCGACCACACTGCACTAGAGAATGCGGGGCCATTTGGAAGCAGGATGATGTGACGACGGCTGACTGACTCCTCCCCCCCTCTCTCCCACACAAAATTAACAATCCCTCTCTCTCTCTCCCGCACAAAATTATCAATCCCTCAACCCACGGAATCCTTCTCCTCTCGTCCATGTTTTTTCATCTCTCTCATCAAACATGTCGTCTCTTCTCCTTCCACGTCTACAGAATCTGGATGCACACACATCTCATGTATATTACATGTCTCCATCTTTCTCACGGACCTAACTTCTTCCTCTCTCTCTCTCTCTCGTTAGGTTTGAGGGATATACATAGTTTCCTTCCTATCCATCAGATATACATCGGACGGCCTATATTGCAGGATGGCAGGCACACCATCATCACCAACTCTATTTTTTAAAAGAAAAAAAGAGTAGAGAGTAGAGATAAATATTAAATGTAAAATGAATATAACAGTATAGAAGAGAGTAGAGATAAATATTAAATATAAAATAAATATAACAGTAGAGAAGAGAGTAGAGATAGCAGGGACGTCGGTAAAGGATCGCGCGTTGCTACCTCTTGAGCACTGGCTTGGTTTTCCCTTGAAGAGGAAAGGGTGATGCAGCAAAGTAGCGTAAGTATTTCCCTCAGTTTTTGAGAACCAAGGTATCAATCCAATAGGAGGCCACACGCAAGTCCCTCGTACCTACACAAATAAATAAGAACCTCGCAACCAACGCGATAAAGGGGTTGTCAATCCCTTCACGGTCACCTACGAGAGTGAGATCTGATAGAGATGATAAGATAATATTTTGGTATTTTTATGATAAAGATTAAAAGTAAAGATTGCAAAATAAAAGGTAATAGAAATAGCTTGTAGACGGAAGATTAATATAATGGAGAATAGACCCGGGGGCCATAGTTTTCACTAGTGGCATCTCTCAAGATAGCATAAGTATTACGATGGGTGAACAAATTACTGTCGAGCAATTGATAGAAAAGCGAATAATTATGAGAATATCTAGGCATGATCATGTATATAGGCATCACGTCTGTGACAAGTAGACCGACTCCTGCCTGCATGTACTACTATTACTCCACACATCGACCACTATCCAACATGCATCTAGAGTATTAAGTTCATAAGAACAGAGTAACGCATTAGGTAAGATGACATGATGTATAGGGATAAACTCAAGCAATATGATATAAACCCCATCTTTTTATCCTTGATGGCAACAATACAATATGTGTCGTTTCCCTTTCTGTCAATGGGATCGAGCACCGCAAGATTGAACCCAAAGCTAAGCACTTCTCCCATTGCAAGAAAGATCAATCTAGTAGGCCAAACCAAACTAATAATTCGAATAGACTTGCAAAGATAACCAATCATACATAAAAGATTTCAGAGAAGAATCAAATATTGTTCATAGATAGACTTGATCATAAACCCACAATTCATCGGATCTCGACAAACACACTGCAAAAAGAGTTACATCGAATAGATCTCCAAGAAGATCGAGGAGAACTTTGTATTGAGATCCAAAGCGAGAGAAGAAACCATCTAACTAATAACTATGGACACGAAGGTCTGAAGTAAACTACTCACACATCATCGGAGGGGCCATGGAGTTGATGTAGAGGCCCTCCGTGATCGATGCCCCCTCCGGGGGAGCTCCGGAAAAGGCCCCAAGATGGGATCTCCTGGTTAAAGAACATTGCGGCGGTGGAAATAGGGTTTCGTGGTGCTCCTGGATGTTTTCAGGGTATATGAGTATATATAGGAGGAAGAAGTAGGTCGGTTGAGACACGAGGGGGGAGGGCGCGCCCAGGGGGTAGGCGCGCCCCCTACCTCGTGGCCTCCTCGGTTGTTTCTTGACATCCACTCCAAGTCCTCTAGATCACATTTGTTCCAAAGATCACATTCCTGATGGTTTCATTCCGTTTGGACTCCGTTTGATACTCCTTTTCTGCGAAACACTGAAATAGGCAAAAAACAGCAATTTGCACCGGGCCTTGGGTTAATAGGTTAGTCCCAAAAATAATATAAAAGTGTATAATAAAGCCCATTAAACATCCAAAACAAAATATATAATAGCATGGAACAATCAAAAATTATAGATACGTTGGAGACGTATCAAGCATCCCCAAGCTTAATTCCTGCTCGTCCTCGAGTAGGTAAATGATAAAAACAGAATTTTTGATGTGGAATGCTTTCTAGCATATTCTTCAATGTAATTTTCTCTATTGTGGCATGAATGTTCAGATCCGAAAGATTCAAGATAAAAGTTTAATGTTGACATAAAAATAATAATACTCCAAGTATGCTAACCAAGCAATTATGTCTTATCGAAATAACATAGCCAAAGAAAGCTTATCCCTACAAAATCATATAGTTTGGCCATGCTTCATTTTCGTCACACAAAATTCTCTCATCATGCACAACCCCGATGACAAGCCAGGCAATTGTTTCATAGTTAGCCTTTTCAAACTCTTTCAACTTTTACGCAATATATGAGCGCGAGCCATGGACATAGCACTATGGGTGGAATAGAATATAATGATTGCGGTTGTGTGAGAAGACAAAAGGGAGAAAGTCTCACATTGACACGGCTAATCAATGGGCTATGGAGATTCCCACCGATTGATGCCAATGCAAGGAGTAGGGATTGCCATGCAACGATGCACTAGAGCTATAAATATATGAAAGCTCATCAAAGAAACTAAGTGGGTGTGCATCCAACTTGCTTGCTCACGAAGACCTAGGGCATTTGAGGAAGCCCATCATTGGAACATACAAGCCATGTTATATAATGAAAAATTCCCACTAGTATATGAAAGTGACAAAATAAGAGACTCTATCATGAAGATCATGGTGCTACTTTGAAGCACAAGTGTGGAAAAAGGATAGTAACATTGTCCATTCTCTCTTTTTCTCTCATTTTTTTATTTGGGCCTTTTTTTATGGCCTCTTTTTTTCGTTCGGAGTCTCATCCCGACTTGTGAGGGAATCATAGTCTCCATCATCCTTTCCTCACATGGGAGAATGATCTAATGATGATCATCACACTTTTATTTATTTACAACTCAAGAATTACAACTCGATACTTAGAACAAAATATGACTATATGTGAATGCCTCCGGCGGTGTACCGGGATTGCGATGAATCAAGAGTGACATGTATGAAAAAATAAGCATGGTGGCTTTGCCATGAATATGATGTCAACTACATGATCATCCAAGGCAATATGACAATGATGATGCGTGTCATAATAAATGGAACGGTGGAAAGTTGCATGGCAATATATCTCGGAATGGCTATGGAAATTCCATAATAGGTAGGTATGGTGGCTGTTTTGAGGAAGATATAAGGAGGCTTATGTGTGATAGAGCGTATCATATCACGGGGTTTGGATGCACCGGCGAAGTTTCGACCAACTCTCGAGGTGAGAAAGGGCAATGCACGGTACCGAAGAGGCTAGCAATGATGGAAGGGTGAGAGTGCGTATAATCCATGGACTCAACATTAGTCATAAATAACTCACATAATTATTGCAAAAATCTACAAGTCATCAAAACCAAGCACTACGTGCATGCTCCTAGGGGGATAGATTGGTAGAAAAAGACCATCACTCGTCCCCAACCGCCACTCATAAGGAAAGCAATCAAAGAACACCTCATGCTTCAAATTTGTCACACAATGTTTACCATATGTGCATGCTACGGGACTTGCAAACTTCAACACAAGTATTTCTTAATTTCACAATTACTCAACTAGCACACCTCTAATATTACCACCTTTATATCTCAAAACAACTATCAAGCATCCAACTTCTCTTAGTATTTAAAATTTATAACCAAAGCAAATTACCATGTTGTTCTAAAGGACTCTCAAAATAATATAAGTGAAGCATGATAGATCAATTATTTCTATAAAATAGAACCACCGCCGTGCTCTAAAAGATATAAGCGAAGCACTAGAGCAAAATTATCTCACTCAAAAGATATAAGTGAAGCACATAGAGTATTCTAATAAATTCCAATTCATGTGTGTCTCTCCCAAAAGGTGTGTACATCAAGGATGATTGTGGTAAACTAAAAAGCAAAGACTCAAATCATACAAGACGCTCCAAGCAAAACGCATATCATGTGGTGAATAAAATATAGCTCAAAGTAAAGTTACTGATGGACGAAGACGAAAGAGGGGATGCCTTCCGGGGCATCCCCAAGCTTAGGCTTTTGGTTGTCCTTGGATTTTACCTTGGGGTGCCTTGGGCATCCCCAAGCTTAGGCTCTTTCCTCTCCTTGTTCCATAATCCATCAAATCTTTACCCAAAACTTGAAAACTTCACAACACAAAACTTAAAAGAAAATCTCGTGAGCTCCGTCAGTAAAAGAAAGCAAACCACCACTTCAAGGTACTGTAATGAACTCATTCTTTATTTCTATTGGTGTTAAACCTACTGTATTCCAACTTTTCTATGGTTCATAAACTCTATTACTAGCCATAGATTCATCAAAATAAGCAAACAACACACGAAAAACAGAATTTGTCAAAAACAGAACATTCTGTAGTAATCTGTAGGTTTCGAATACTTCCGAAACCCCAAAAAATCTAAAATAAATTTCTGGACGTGAGCAATTTATGTATTAATCATATTCAAAAAGAATTAACTAAATATCACTCTCCAGTAAAAAAATGTCAGCAAATCTCGTGAGCGCTAAAGTTTCTTTTTTTACAGCAAGATCGCAAAGACAGTTCTACTTGGCACAAACACTAATTAAAAGCTTAAAATCACATCTAAACAAAGGCTAGATGAATTATTTATTAAATAACAGCAAGGAAAAATATTGGGTTGTCTCCCTACAAGCGCTTTCTTTAAAGCCTTATAGCTAGGCATAAGATTTCAACGACGCTCACATGAAAGACAAGAATTGAAGCACAAAGAGGGCATCATAAAACATGTGACAAACACATCTAAGTCTAACATACTTCCTATGCATAGGCATATTATAGGCAAACAAATTATCAAGGAAAGCAAAAACTAGCATATGCAAGGAAGCGGAAAGAAACAATAGCAATCTCAACATAACGAGAGGTAATTTAGTACCATGAAAATTTCTACCACCATATTTTCCTCTCTTGTAATAATTACATGTAGGATAATAATCAAATTCAACAACATAGCTATCACAAAACGTATTCTTAACACGATCCACATGTATGCAAAGTTGACACTCTTCCAAAATAGTGGGATTAACATTAACTAAAGTCATGACCTCTCCAAACCTACTTTTATCAAAAACTTCATAAGATTGAACATTCTCCAAATATGTGGGATCTAACGTTGACACTCTTCCAAACTATTACACCCACAATGCTGCTATATCTCCCAAGTGTCGGGGCACGACTTAGAGGCTTAGCCGCATGGTAGTCTTGTCGCAAGAGGGGTAATCTTTACACATCCCATGTACTGAATAAGAAAGGGATAAAGATTTGGCTTACAATCGCCACTTCACACAATACATGAATAAATCATACATCATCCAAAGTACAAACAAGGTCCGACTACGGAACCACAATAAAAGAAGACAACCCCAAATGCTAGATCCCCGATCGTCCCAACTGGGCTCCACTACTGAACAACAGGAAATGAAACATAAACACGAACAATATCTTCATCAAGCTCTCACTTGAGCTCAGTTATGTCACCTGCACTGGTATCATCGGCATCTGCAACTGTTTGGAAGTATCTGTGAGTCACGTGGACTCGGCAATCCTACACACACGAGATCAAGACTATTTAAGCTTATGGGTAGGAAAGGGTAGTGAGGTGGAGCTGCAGCAAGCACTAAGCAAGTATGGTGGCTAACATACACAAATAAGAGCGAGAAGAGAAGCAACGCAACGATCGAGAAACTAGAAGTGATCCTGAAACTACTTACGTTCAAGCATAACACAAGACCGTGTTCACTTCCCGGACTCCGCCGAGAAGAGACCATCACGGTTACACACGCGGTTGATGCATTTTAATTAAGTTAAGTGTCAAGTTCTCTACAACCGGACATTTACAAATTTCCATCTACCACATAACCGCGGGCACGGCTTTTGAAAGTTCAAAACCCTACATGGGTGTCCCAACTTAGCCCATCACAAGCTCTCACGGTCAATGAAGGATATTCCTTCTCCTGGGAAGACCCGATCAGTCTCGGAATCCCGGTTACAAGACATTTCGACAATGGTAAAACAAGACCAGCAAAGCCGCCCGATGTGCCGACAATCCCGATAGGAGCTGCACATATCTCATTCTCAGGGAAACACCGGATTGGTCAAGCTACGAGTAAAACCAACCCTCAAGTTTCCCCGAGGTGGCCCCGCAGGCTGCCCGGTTCGGACCAACACTTAGAGAAGCACTGGCCCGGGGGTTAAAATAAAGATGACCCTCGGGAGCACGAATCCCAAGGGAAAAGGTATAGGTTGTTAGGAAAAATGTAAAACCAAGGTTGGTCCTTGTTGGAGGAGTTTTATTCAAAGCGAACTTTCAAGGGGTTCCCATAACACCCAACCGCGTAAGGAGCGCAAAATAAAGGAACATAACACCGGTATGACGGAAACTAGGGCGGCAAGAGTGGAACAAAACACCAGGCATAAGGCCGAGCCTTCCACCCTTTACCAAGTATATAGGTGCATTAAAGTAAATAAGGTCTAATAATGATATCCCAACATATCCATGTTCCAACATGGAACAAACTTCATCTTCACCTACAACTAACAACGCTATAAGAAGGGCTGAGCAAAGCGGTAACATAGCCAAACAATGGTTTGCTAGGAAGGTGGGTTAGAGGCTTGACATGGCAATATGGGAGGCATGATAAATCAAGTGGTAGGTAGTGTGACATAGCGATAGAACGAACAACTAGCAAGCAAAGATAGAAGTGATTTCGAGGGTATGGTCATCTTGCCTGCAATTGTACTCAGAGTTGACGAAAGCTTGAACCTCGAAAGCGTACTCAACAGGTTCCTCATCACGTACTCGTCTCCAGGCTCTACCCAAAGCAAGAACACAAGCAAAGGAACAACAATCAAACACGGTACAATGCACAAGCAACATGATGCAATACATGGCATGATATGCAAGACATGATATGCAATGCATATGCATGCTCCAGAAGGGAAAGAATGATAGGCATCAACGTGGCAAACCAAGTATGCCGCTGGAAAGATGAGATGATTTCGGTTGAAATCGATATAAAGATCACCCGAAACGGATGCACGGTTTGCAAATGGCAAGCAAAACAAGAATGATGCAAAACTGTAATTAACCGCACGATGCCACTGAAAGGATTGATATGGTTGACTAGAGGGGGGTGAATAGGCAACTAACAATTTTTAGCTTTTCTTTAACAATTTAAACTTTGCATCAAAGTAGGTTGTCTAGATATGCAACTAGGTGAGCAACCTATATGATGCAACAAGGATAGGAACACAAGCAAGCAAGAGATATGACACAAATAAGCTTGCACAAGTAAAGGCACGAGATAACCAAGAGTGGAGACGGTGGAGACGAGGATGTGTTACTGAAGTTCCTTCCCTTTGAGGGGAAGTACGTCTCCGTTGGAGTGGTGTGGAGGCACAATGCTCCCCAAGAAGCCACTAGGGCCACCGTATTCTCCTCACACCCTCACACAATGCGAGAAGCCGTGATTCCACTATTGGTGCCCTTGGAGGCGGCGACCGAACCTTTACAAAAAAGGTTGAGGCAATCTCCACAACTCAATTGGAGGCTCCCAACGACACCACGAAGCTTCACCACAATGGACTATGGCTCCACGATGACCTCAACCGTCTAGGATGCTCAAACACCCAAGAGTAACAAGATCTGCAAGGGATTAGTGGGGGGAATCAAATTTCTCTTGGTGGAAGTGTGGATCGAGGCCTTCTCAACCACTCCCGAGCAAATCAACAAGTTTGATTGGCTAGGGAGTGAGATCGAGCGAAAATGGAGCTTAGAGCAAGAATGGAGCTTAGGGTTGGAAGAGATGAGTCAACGGGGAAGAAGGGGACCCCTTATATAGTGGGGGACAAAGATCCAACCGTTATCCACCTACCAGCCCGCGGCCAGCGGTACTACCACTCCAGGCCCGCGATACTACCGCAGGGCCGCGCGGTACTACCGCTTGCTGCCAAGCGGTACTACCGCACGGTCATGCGGTACAACCGTACATGCCCGCGGTACTGCCGCAACACCAGCAACACCAAGGTCAGACCTGAAGCACACGAGCTGAGGGCGATACTTCCGCGAGCGCGGTAGAACCGCGCTACCTTGTGGTACTACCGCAAGGCAGGAATCCCCTAGCCAGGGGGGAAGGAAACATCCGTGCCTACTTCCGCAAAGAAACAGAAGAAGCAAAAACCTGACACAGTACTACTGCCGAGGGGCGGTACTACTGCCTGACAACATAGCACGGTACTACCGCGGAAGGAAAGCGGTACTATCGTGGTAGGCGCGGATGTAAAAAAAATTACATCCGCCCCTACTACCGCGAGGGAGCGGTACTAGCCTGGTGGGCAAAGGTAGTGCAGCTCCAGGGGAGCGGTACTACCGTGGGCACCTGCGGTACTACCGCGCCGTAGCACGGTACTACCGCTGGTGCCTGCGGTACTACCGCTCACCTGGGAGCAGTACTACCACGAGCCAACACAACAGCCAGAAACAAGGAGGCGAGAAAGCGGAGGATGCTCCAAGGGAAAGGAGGGGACTAGAAAGAGACGTGTACGTGATGATTCCACCCAAACCTTTCCGACGCGGACCCCCTCTTAATAGTACGGCTTTCCTATAACCCAAACCCACCAAAAAGAAACATAGAAAAGACGCTGTCTTCAACAGTCTTTGAGGGGCACCCAACTGTCTTGTGCCCAGCGATGAAATGTCTGGGATACTCAAGGCACACGATTAGTCCGCAAACGCGTTGTCATCAATCACCAAAACACCTTAGGGATAAATATGCCCTTACAATCTCCCCCTTTTTGGTGGATTGATGACAATACGGGATTTGCACAAGGGAAATAATATTAAGCAACCACAAACCCCTCCTCTCTAGAATATAGACGGGCTCCCCCTAGATGTGTGCCAACTAGATGGGTGCTTTGGACTGCATGGCACACATACTAGGATCAAAACTCCCCCTATATTATAGAGACAGGGCATATCTAGTAAATGGAAGGCTAACACTAGACAAGATAGCACAAACATAAGTTAACTAAGATAGATAAAGTGCATATGTCTTACACCATATGTAGGATAAGTCTGGAAGGCACAAACCAAACAAAGGCAAATGAGGCAAATGAGGTTCAAACGACAAAGCAAACACACCAAGCATGACACAATCCAAATCCCTACACTCTCTCCCCCTTTGGCATCGAGACGCCAAAAAGGCAGAGAGGACACCTACACACATGGGGTGGCTCAGGCAGAGAAGTCATCCCACTGCTCCTCGTGCTCCTCGTCAGACTCAGCGGCGGGGACGGACTCCTCGATGTCCTCCTCTGAACTGGTCCACTTGTACCCCTGCTTCGCCATCCAGGAAGCCTCTGGCGTGATGACATCCTCAGAACCGCCAGAGACATCCTCTCCAAAGAGCATCATAACCTTCTTGTCACTGCGGCGACTCCACTTGTCTGCCACGTGAGTCCTGTACTGTCCCTTTTCCTGCATGCAGAAGAGAGTCTTCATCTTGTCCTTTAACTCTTGGCCCACGATGGCTCAGAGGAAGGTGTGGTAGACCTAGCAGCACGGTCCTCAGCAACATTCTCTGCAGCAGCCTCCTCCTCACAAACAACCCTCCTAGCAGTAGAAGCCTCAGCACAGGTAGTAGTGTTGGCCCAGTTGGGCTTGACGCGGAGACTGATGGACTCATGCCGAATCTAGTCTGGAACAAGGAACTCATCACCAGGGTACATCTTCTCCCAAGCTGTGGAGAGCAACAGAAACAGGTACGGTCCATAGATAGGTACCTTGCGAGTGAACACCGCAAACCGAAGCTCACACCACATGATGTGTGAGACATCAAGTGGCTGAGTCTGAGATGAACGTGCCTCTGCACACAGGAGCAACATGTCCACTAGATAAGAATGAACCTTGTCCTTGTCGGCAATGCGTGGGAACAGAGTGTTGCGGAATATGCGATGCATGATATCCAGAAAGGAGTTCAGCACCCAAGTCGACTTGCCATTGGGGAGAACCTTCTCAACAAGGAATGGCTGAAGCAGGTTCTTGTTGGCAGACTCAGAGTTAGCATGGGGGTGAACACCAACGGGTGTGTGAAGCCCGTCATCAGGAATGTGAAGCAGATCCATGAACTCCTTCCATGTAGCAGACAGCTGATGGCCGTTGGTCATCTAGGTCATCCTCCGCTCATCCCCGGGATGAAAGTAAACTAAGGCAAAGAACTGACAAATAAGCTCAGGGTCATAGTCAAGGTGAAAGGAGATCACAGGCTCAATAGCAAACTTGTAACATCCCAAATTCTTGTAACATCCCAAATTTTCAATTTGGAATGTTATACATTAGATCATCATGCATATCATATTTTATTTTGCTTTTGGTTTTGATCCTAGAAAATGCTAAGCAACTCAAGGACCCACGGAGAGAGTTGGGGATTTCGTTATTTACATAATTGAGTTTTCTCAAATTATGTAAACAGGATCATTTGATTTTATTTATTTTATCATCAATTATTTCTATTACAAAAATATGAGAGAGGGAATAAAATGACTTTCCCAAAATATAGAAACATTGAGGATTTAATAAAAAAATCAAATAAGTTTTATTTCGGAGTTTTTCGGTATTTTTATTTCAATTTAGGAAAAATGCGTGTTTTTCAATTTGTAGTTTGGGCCCAAATAAATGTTCACTTTATCGGGCTTGATTTTAGAAACCCGGGAAAATTTATTTCATGATTTTTGGAGTCCGTTTAGTATTTCTTTTTATTTTTCTTCCGAGCGGAATTATTTAAAAAAACGCGAAACCGACTTTGGGCCGTACTCGGCCAGGACTCCCTGTCCGGGGCCTTTATAAGGCGCCCAAGGCCTGAGCCGAGAGAGAGCCCAGCCACCGCCGAAACCCTAGCCGCCGCCGCCGCCGTCGCCGGAGTTGCGCGCCGCCCGAGGTTCGCCGCCGCCTCGTTTTCCGTGCCGTTTAAAAAAAAATTCTGTTCGTCGTTTTTCTTTTTCATCGGATTTTTCGCGGTTATTTTCTGATCGCGATTTCTGATCCGATTTTCGTTTTAGTATAACTTTTCGCTCGTTTATCGGAATCAGGCGATTCAAGCGCCTGGAGTTTCGTCTCGAAACCCTCTTTCCGAATAATCAACTTAAACAAGTTTTTGCTACTGTAAAATTTGCCCTAGATCCAGATTACTAGAACGAAGTTGTTTTCTTTCGCCGTTTGATTTCTTTTGCTTCGTTCGATTTGATTCTTTTGCCAACCAGGGTTCTTAAGTTGAACTTTCTGGTTAGATCTTCTATTTGAGTTTTACCTGTGCATTAGATGAGTACTTATTGTATGCTTGTTGTTTGTCTGCGATAGAATACCCGGAGTGCGCCGCCTGTTACTTGAATCTCTAGGTTTCGCGGATCATCAGCAAGGCAAGTAACACTTGATCATACCTTTTCTACAACCCAGTTTTATTGCATTAGATCAATCCTCACACATTGCATGATTAGGATCTAATTAAATTGTGGGATGGGAAGTAGATGAGGTAGTACCTATTACCTGTTTATTATCAAACCTTTGGGAGTTACTTCTACGTTTACTTATTATGCCATGCTATGCTAGTAGACGTGGATTGGGTGAGTGAAATCCATGACAGATGTGAGATTGATAATTAATGGTTTATCTAAGGTGGCAACTTAAGCACACATCTGGGTGGATTGAGGCACCTGGTTTCCAGGACTTGCCTGTTTTTTTTGGACCGCCACCCAGGCTCAAAGGGATCATGAGATTATTCATACTAGAAACTTCCGTGTGCAGCCACAAGCCATTATGGGTCCGTGTGCAGCCACAAGCCATTATGGGCTCTGGCATAGTTGACTAAGTTGTGCGAACTCTTACAGTGGTAGACTAGCAGATGTAGGGGATGTAGGTGGTATGGTCTACCCGATCGTAAGGTGCTAGCGCTTCTGAAAGACTATGTCTCGGTCATCCGTTTCTCAAACACCATGTAGTGCGAGAAATCCAACGGAGGCGATCGAGTCTTGTGGGGAAAAGTGCGCAAACCTCTGCAGAGTGTAACAAACTAATCATGGTTAGCCGTGTCCCCGGTTATGGACATCTTGAGTATCTAGTACCTGGATTATCATGTGAATCTCATCATGTTACTCTAAATTAATTTTGTTGGGTTTTAATGATGTTACTTAATTGGGATTGAGAATGCTGTCAACCATTCTCAATGTTTAACAACCACCATGATAGTAATTAATTTATTCCTTTGAAGTAGGGAAAAATTGGCTTTACGCAAAAACTGTAACCATAGAGCTTTCCACCAGCCAAATATGCATATAGTATAGCTGTCGCATTCCATTATTCTCTATGTGTTATCTTGCCAGCATATTCCACGTGCTGACCCGTTTTCGGGCTGCAACGTTAATGTTGCAGACTTTTCAGACGACGATTGAGGAGTTTTAGGTCGTGGTTCTATACTCAGTGATGCCGTTGGAGTTGATGGACTCACTTATCTTCCAAGCCTTCCGTTGTTATCGTTATTAGATGGCCTTAAGCCATATTTATTGTAATAAGTTCTCTTTTGAGACACTCGATGTAATAAGTGTGTGATTGCTACTCTGCTATAAATCCTTCAAGTACTGTGTGGTGTCAGCATTACTGATCCAGGGATGACACCGGAGCACAGAGATCAGACTGTTTGAGGTCTGGTCGCTACAGAGATGGTATCAGAGCACACGCTGACTGTAGGACACGACCACTAAGCTAAAGACCTAGATCACTACTCACTCTCTTCTCTTCTGACTTCTCATCTTTTCTACTCTTTAGGATGGCGGATGCAAGGAACAAGTTCACCCAACCGGATGAAGATACACCCTTTGGACGCCACTTGAAGGAAGTCACTAGATACCTGAACATAGGAATACCAAGCTTCACGGGAACCTACAACGCCACTTTACCTGAAGAAGAGCGCTGGATGATTCAAGTTCAAGTTCCAGGAAGGACGTTCATGCCAGTCACTGAGCCCATAGAGTTTTATTTTGATGCACCAACTTGGAGTCTAGGAAAGAGCATGGCAGCTCACATCGCCATGGGACGCATTGGAGAAGTCTACCGCAAGGATCTTAAGGATACTATCTACCAGATTTGTGGGCGCCGAGATGAACACTGGGAGATGATCAGCACCAGGAAAGATAGATCAATTGCAGCTTTTATTCAGGAGTTAAACCAGCACATTCGACGACAGGAGAATCAGATGTGCGCCGATATGATAGATCTGAAGAAGGCTAAGACTAGAATCAAGGAACTGGAGGAAGAACTCAAGGCTACACGCGAAGATTATGAAGAAGAAATTGAAGTATTGGTGGAGAAGAATGATGATCTGATTAAGAAGATAGGAATATTTATGGGAGGCCCGACACCAGTAGATGAAGACGAAGAACCCAAGGAGATTAGCCCGGAGGACTACATCATCATTGACGGCACCGACTCGAAACAAGATAGTAGCGATGATGACTATGTGGATGAAGCAGGAGCAGATATCATGGAGTCTACAACCGTAGAATATTTCTAGTAGACCACCTCATCAGTAGTAGTAGTAGTCCACCATGTAAATATAGTAGTCCAAGCACTTTTGCGATAGCTAGATCGATTGTATGTCCTTGTTTGATTGATTGAAGTGAATTGTTTGTTTTGCCTCATGTGCATATGGATAGTGTTTTCCCTTTAGACCCCCTCTATTCTTATATCTCATCTTTTCTAAACCCTCAGATGCCTCCGAGACGTGACCCCGGATTTGCCTTTCCGCCGAAGCTCACCCAGTTGATCCAGCAGCAGAACACCTTGATGCAGTTGCTAGTTCAGAATCAGAATCAAGGGAACAACAACAACAACCCACCACCACCACCTGTTGACCACTTAGCCCGTTTTCTTAGGCTGAATCCGCCGGTGTTTTCCAGTAGCACCGAGCCGATAGTAGCAGATGATTGGCTCCGCAAGATAGCTAGGGAGTTGAGCACAGCAGGATGCGCAGATGCGGAGAAGGTGAAGTTTGCCGCACATCAGTTAGAAGGACCCGCAGCATCTTGGTGGGAGAATTTCACAGCCACCTTCCCAGTCGACACTGTCACATGGGACCAGTTTCAGCAGGAGCAATGGCCATGAAGAAGCGTGAGTTTCGTAACTTGCACCAAGGAGGACGGACAGTTGGCCAGTATGTGGAGGAGTTTAGTAAGCTAGCACGATATGCCCCAGATGACGTTGCTACAGATGTAGCTAAGCAGGAGAAATTTCTGGAAGGATTGAATGATGAGTTGAGTATGAAGTTGATGGTAGCCACCTTCAACAACTACCAGGAGTTGGTAGATCGTGCTCTTATGATTGAAGGGAAGCAGCAGCAAATTGAGAACCGCAAGAGGAAGTATGGACAAGGAAGGTATAATTCAGGAGCTCAGCAGAAGCCTCGTTTTACCCCTAGACCGGGAGGACATTTTCAGCATACCCATGGAGTAGGTAGCTCGCACAATCACAATGGCACCAAGAATGGTAATGGGAATGGAGGAAGCAATGGCCATAACCGCAGCACCCCATCAACCCCAGCCAAGAAGGACTTGAGCCACGTCACTTGCTATAAGTGTTCGAAGCCAGGACATTATGCAAATGAATGTCCTGAAGGCCAAAACGGCAATGGAAGCTCTGGAAAGAAGCCGAACCCTTTCAACAGGGGACAGGTGAACCACGTTAATGTGGAGGAGGTTGAAGCTCAGCCCGATGCAGTAATAGGTAAGTTTTTGGTTAAGTCATTTACTGCACTCGTTCTTTTTGATACTGGTGCATCGCATTCATACATATCAAGGGGATTTGTGGATAAGTATAACCTACCAACCCAAGCCCTTAGGTCACCCATGTTAGTAACCTCGCCAGGAGCAGAGTATGTGGCAAGTCTATGGTGTGATCGGTTACCATTAAGGATTGGTAACTATGTTTTTCCCTCAGACCTAATAGTATTGGAATCTCAAGGATTGGATGTGATATTAGGCATGGATTGGTTATCAAAGTATGAAGGGAATATTGAGTGCGCTAGTAAGTCAATTTTGCTTACCACACCAGAAGGGAGAAGGATCAAGTATGTATACCGGCATGTGCCAAACAGGACACAAGTAAATTCCTTATCAGGAGTTGTGCAGGAGGAAGTACCAGTGGTAAAGGATTTTCCTGATGTATTTCCCGAAGAGTTGCCAGGCATGCCACCGGATAGAGACATTGAGTTTTTGATTGAGCTTTTGCCAGGCACTGGGCCAATATCGAAGAGACCATATAGGATGCCAGCAAAAGATTTGGTGGAAATTAAGAAGCAGATTAAGGAGTTACTGGATAAAGGTTACATTCACCCAAGTTCTTCGCCTTGGGGATCACTAGTACTTCTAGTAGAGAAGAAGGATGGATCATTAAGGATGGTTGTTGACTATCGAGGATTGAATGAAGTAACAATCAAGAACAAGTACCCGCTACCAATGATCAATGATCTATTTGATCGATTGCAAGGAGCTAAAGTGTTTTCCAAGATCGATTTGCGATCAGGATACCATCAGTTGAAGTTTCGAGAACAGGATATTCCGAAGACAGATTTTACCACCAGGTATGGGCAGTATGAGTATACCGTTATGTCATTTGGACTGACTAACGCGCCTGCCTATTTTATGAACATGATGAACAAAGTGTTTATGGAGTTTTTGGATAAGTTCGTCGTAGTGTTCATTGATGATATCCTGGTATATTCGAAGAATGAAGAGGAGCATAAGGAGCATTTGCGTTTGGTACTTGGAAAGCTCAGAGAACATCAATTATATGCCAAGTTCAGCAAATGTGAGTTTTGGTTGAAGGAAGTAGGATTCCTTGGACATGTTATATCTGGAGAAGGTATAGCAGTAGATCCCGCTAAAGTTGATACCGTGACCAAGTGGGAAGCCCCAACTACAGTTGGAGAGATCCGGAGTTTTCTTGGACTTGCAGGATACTACCGTAGGTTTATTGAAAATTTCTCAAAGATCGCGAAACCTATGACGGAGTTGCTGAAGAAGGATGCTAAGTTCAAATGGACTGAGGAGTGTGAGGCTAGTTTCCAGGAGTTGAAGAAACGTTTGGTTACCTCACCAGTGTTGATTTTGCCAGATCAAACCAAGGACTATGAGGTGTATTGCGACGCTTCACGTCGAGGACTTGGAGCAGTGCTTATGCAGGAAGGGAGAGTTGTTTCGTATGCTTCACGACAACTGAAGCCCCACGAATTGAGTTATGCTACGCATGATTTGGAGTTAGCAGCCGTAGTGCATGCATTGAAGACATGGAGACATTTCCTCATTGGAAATCATTGTGAGGTGTACACGGATCATAAGAGTCTGAAGTACATTTTCACGCAGAAGGAGTTGAATCTCAGACAAAGGAGATGGTTGGAGCTCATCAAGGATTATGATATGAGATTGCATTATCATCCCGGGAAGGCTAATGTAGTAGCTGATGCATTAAGCCGCAAGAGCCATGTCAATACACTAATGACGGGAGAAATACCCAAGGAGTTAGCAGAAAATCTTCGTGAAC